>NW_028227256.1:141595131-141815131 GCF_978045245.1 Mus caroli
GAAAAATATATCCATATTTAGTTAACAGACTCCCAGGAACATTGCCAACAGCTTTGCAGTGCTCCTGTGTGTTGCTAGCAACAAGAAACCATGTGCAGAACAGCCCAGAATAGGAGCCGCCTGCACTTTCTCATCTTGATGGGGTGCCCTGATGCTGAGATTTACAAGCCTGAAGACACAAAGAAGTGTTTACCACTGGAAAGTATGTTCTGCTCTGAAACCAAAAAGAGAGTGTGAATACAGATGGAGTGCTTTGAGATTTCTGGGCATTTAAGAACAAATTAATAATGGGTGTTACAGTTCCTTCAAGTACTACAATACTCATATTATTTAGTTTTGGTATTTTAATTATATTTTAAATCCACTATGCATATTTTTTAGAAAACTGATTACTTTTTAAATGTATGTATTTAGTAAGTTGCAGTTTTCTTTCATTCTTAAGTTCTGAAAAAAAAAATCCCTAAAGGGTTTAAATTTCTTTAAAGCACAAGGGAAGGGGGCATATTTTGTTCTGAAGAATTAAAATAAGATGATAAATTAAGAACAGTAGTTTATTTGGATGAGTTCTTTGAAACAGCAAGACAATTCAGGACTGGGTGGATTGTTCTTTGATAAGTACTCAGGATTCCGCTAAGTTCTGTGAGAAAGAAAATCCCAAAGTGGAGAATCTTTTTTTGTTGTTGTTGTCTTGTTTTTGTTTTTGTTTTTGATTTGTTTTGTTTTGAGACAGGGTTTCTCCGTGTAGCTCTGGCTATCCTGGAACTCACTCTGTAGACCAGGCTGGCCTGGAACTCAGAAATCTGCCTGCCTCTGCCTCCTGAGTGCTGGGATTAATGGCGTTTACCACCATGCCCAGCCAAAATGGAGAATCTTACATCTATGATTACTGCTCTGAGAAAGAGAGTGGTTGGGCAGAATGCCTGTGATAAGACAGCATTCATTTTAAAGGGACTGGGAAAGCAGTCATTTTTGACAAGGCCCTGGGTGTGTGTATTTGCTTGCCAGGGTTGCTGTTTCAAAGAATACCACTCACTGGAAGCTTAAATACGGGAAATGTATTTTGTGCAATTCCAGAGGCTGGGTGCCAGGCACTGAAGTGTTGCCATGGCTTACTTCTGAGGCTTCTCTCTTTGAACTGCAGATGACTTTCTTGCCCCTAGATATCCAGATATTTTCCTTCTGTGAGTGTTGGGGTTCTATTTCCTCCTTACATCAGTGGATTAGAGCCCACTCATTACTTCCATTTAATCCTCTCACAAGTTTGAAGACCCTATCTCCAAATACAGTCCCTTTCTAAAATATTGGGTGTTAAGACAAATAAAATATAATGGAACAATCTCAACATAGTTTTTAAAAAGCACATATACATGCAGTAGGACATTCAAAACTACATATAATGAAGTCTTGGTGGAGTCTATAACAGAAAAATCTGTAGGACGTTACAATATTTTAGTTGATCAGTAATGTAATGCAAACTTTATAATTAAAGAAAGAAAGAAAAAAGAAGAGAAGGAAAAAAAGAAAAGAGAGAGCTGTGTTGCCAGAGGTCAGAAGTGGGTTCTGACCTTCTGTGATTAGAGTGTCCTTTGGCTGGAGGGTAAATGTCACAGAAGAGTCTGTCATCAGTCATCCTGCTGAGACACACCAAGTGCAGAGTCTCCCCCATCAAGGATTCTGGCTTAGTATGTTTAAAGTGAATCTAGCATGTTTAAAGTGAATCTAACCATTTTGATATCTGTACTTTTTAATATTTCAGAAAATTCCTAGGCAGGTCCTTCTAAACTATTGAAATCATAAAAGATAACACATTGGGAAACTATTCCATATCAACAGAGGAAAGAAATGGAGCAACTGGTGACAATATGTAATAGGTTGGAATCTGATAAAGAAAACATGAAGGTTTTAAACAGCAATAGAAGATGTTATTGGCATAATTGGAAAATCTAAAATGGACTGTATCTTATAAATAGCATACTTACATCGAGAGCATTGAATTAATATACATTTCCAGGATGATACTGCTGCTATAATAGAAAATAACCTAGCAAATATATAGGGATAAAGTATGATGGTTTCTATAAGCAATTCTCAGACCATCTGGTACAAACAATACAAAAGCACACACACACACACACACACACACACACACACACACACACACACACACATATGAGCACAAGCACATGCACACACAATAAAACAAACTTATCAAAAGGTTAGCATGGCTTATTTGGACAAGAGGGATGTAGACATTTATAGTATTATTTTTGTTTTATTTTTATAGATTTTGAATTTTGAAAGAAAAACATAGGAGGAAAAGAAATTTCTATTAGCATTTGGATGCTTGCTTTTTATCATTTATAACTTCATTTATTTACTTAATATAAGTATCCATTAGCAAATGACCTCATGGTGGTTAAACTCTGAGTGTATGGTGACTACTTCTGTGGGAGAGTTTGCTTCATTAACCATGCTAATGTGGTTTGAGCTTACTTTAACTCTGAAAACGATTATAGAATTTTGACAAATGGTCTCCTTTAGTGATATCTTTGTAGTCATTTAAATTCTATATTTCTAACAGCCACAACAACTACCACTATTTAAAATATTTTATTTTAAAATTCTCTCAAACACTTATTTTTTTAAACATACGTGTGTGTGTGTGTGTGTGTGTGTCTGTGTGTGTCTGTGTCAGTGTATGCCATGGGTGTGGGTCTTTGCACCTGTAGCAGTACAATGATAGTGTTGGATGCCCTGGAGCTGGAGGTGTTGTGGGCTGCACAAAAAATGGGTTCTGTGATCTTTACATGGGTTTACTTTATTTTCTAATTTAATTTAATTTTTTACTTATTCATTTTATATCCCACTCACTGCTCCCCTCACAGTCACCTTTTTCCACAATTCTTCCTATCCTCCCTCTCCTTGTATTTTGAGTGGGTGGGGACCCGCGGGTATCCCCCATCTTGGCACATCAAGTCTCTGTAAAGCTCGGTGCTTCCTTTCCTACTGATGGCAGACAAGGCCATTCAGACAGAATATTCCACATACAGGCAAATGTTGTGGGTTTGGTCTAGTGCTACTTGTATTATGTTAATCCAAGTCCCCCAAATTGCACAAAAACCTGCACATCTGCATGTAAGACAATCTGTACATCTGCATGTAAGACAATGAGAGAACCCTGTCCCTAGTTGTTTATGATGGGTAAATAAAATTGTCAGAGGCCAATGTCTGAAAAGGGAGACAGAGGTGGGATTTTTAGGATTCCTGGGCAAGGGACTAAGGAAGGAGGAGGAATAAAAGAAGGAGGAGGAGGAAGAAGAAGAGGAAGAGGAAGAGGAGAGAAAGAGAGAGAGAGAGAGAGAGAGAGAGAGAGAGAGAGAGAGAGAGAGAGAGAGAGAGAGAGAGAGAGAGAGAGATCCTCCATGCCAGCAGACAGAGAACCAAACCTGAGTGGTATGGAATGGAAAACATAGCCACCATGTAGAAGTCAGGGAAACACAGCTCTAAAGAGATGCATAATTGAGTCTAGGGCAGCAAAAATGGAATATAGATTTTAGTAAGTAATAACTAGGGAATATTGGAGAGGGATTAGATTATCCACTTGGAGGTTAGAAAGTAGTCCAACCATTGAGCTGTTTTAGCATCAAAATGTAAAGTGTGTGTCTATGTGTCTTTCATTCAGGAACCTAGAACATTGGGGTGGGTATCAAGTAGCACTGCTGCTGGGATCAATTGAGTAGTGTTAATTGGGTGATGCTACAGGCAACAGTTTTTTGGTATAGTTCCCATTCCACGTTTGAGGGATCCACATGAAGACCAAGCTACACATCTGCTACATATGTGTGGGGAGGCCTAGGTCCAGCCCATGTATGTTCTTTGGTTGGTGCTTCAGACTGAGAGCCCCAAGGGTCCAGGTTAGTTGACTATGTTGGTTTCCTGTGGCACTCCTATCCTCTTCAGCCCACAATCCTTCCTCCTATTCTTTCAAAAGAGTCCTCAAGCCCCAACCACAGTTTGGCTGTGGGTGTCTGTATCTGTGTGAGTCAGCTGCTGGGTGGACAACCCGCTCCTGCTTGCAAACATAACATAGTATTATTAATATTGTCAGGGATCGGTGCTTGCCCATGGGATGGGTCTCAAGTAGGACCAGTTATTGGTTGGCCATTCCCTCAGTTCCTGCTCCATCTTTTATGCCTACATTTCTTGTAGACAGGATAAATTTGGGGTTGAAAGTTTTGTGGGTGGGTTGGTGTCTCTATTGCTCCACTGGGGTTCCTGCCTGGCTACATGAGGTGGCCTCTTCAGGTTTCACATCCCTAATGTTCTGAGTCACAGCTATGATTACCTCCGTTGATTCTTGGATGCCTTTTGGCTATTTGAGATTCCTCTCTTGAGAATTCTCTGTTTAGCTCTATACCCTACTTTAACTGGGTTATTTGGGTTGTTGGTGTCTAACTTTTTGAGGTCTTTGTAAATTTTGGATATTAGTTTTCTGTCAGATGTAGGCTTGGTGAAGATCCTTTCCCAATTTGTTGGCTGCCAATTTGACCTATTGACACTGCCCATTGCCTTACAGAAATTTTGAAATTTCATGAGGTCCCATGTATCAATTGTTGATCTTATACCCTGAACCATTGGTGTTCTGTTTAGAAACATGTCTCCTGTACCAATGTGTTAATGGGTATTTTCCACTTTCTCTTATATGAGATTTAGTAGACTTGCACTTAGGCTTCCTGGTGTTTCTTTTGATGTTGAACTTCATCTTTAATTCATCATGGTCTTATAAGACATAAGGCATTATTTTAATTTTCTTGTATTTGTTGAGGCTTTCTTTGTGAGTGACTATATGGTCAATTTTGGAGATGGATTCCTGAAGTGTTGTAAATAAGGTATATTCTTTGTGTTTGGGTAAGATATTCTGTAGATATCTGTTAGGACCATTTGATTCATAATGTCTGTACTTTCATTATTTCTCTGTCTAGTTTTTATTTCTGGATGACCTGTCAGTTGATGAGAGTGGGGTGCTGAAGTCTCCTACTATTAATGTGTGGGGTTCAAAGTGCAATTTTAGCTATAGCAATGTTTCTTTTACACATGTGGGTGCCCTTGTGTTTGTGGAATAGACGTTCATAATTGAGATATCATCTTGGTAGGTTTTCCTTTGATGAATGTGAAAGGTCTTTCCCTATCTCTTTAATTAATTTTGGTTGAAAGAATACTTTATTAGATATTAGAATGGCTACTCCAGCTTGCTTCTTGGGTCCATTTCCTTGGAAAAAATAATTTCTAGTTCTTTACTCTGAGGTAATGGGTATCTTTATTGCTTTGGTTTGTTCCTTGTATGCAGCAGAATGATGGGTCTTGTATTCACATCCATTTTATTAGCCTGAGTCCTTTTATTGAGGAATTGAGTCCATTGATGTTGAGAGATGTTGATGAACAGAGATTGTTTCCCGTTATTTTGATGTTGGTGGTGGTGGTGGTGGTGGTGGTGGTGGTGTGTGTGTGTGTGTGTGTGTGTGTGTGTGTGTGCTTTCCTTGGTTTTGCTGGTATGGGATTACTTATGTTCTGTGTTTTCTTAGATGTAGTTATCCTCCTTGGGTTGGAATATTTTTTCTAGTATTTTCTGTAGAGCTGTTTTTGTAGATAGATATAATTAGAATTTGGATTCATCTTGAAATATCTTCTTTTTCCATCTATGGTGATTGAGAGTTTTGCTGGGTATAGTAGTCTAAGTTGGCACCTGTGGATTTTTAGAGATTGCACTATATCCCTCCAGGACCTTCTACCTTTTAGAATCTCTTGAGAAGTTGGATGCAATTGTGATAAGTCTGTCTTTGTATGTTACCTGGCCTTTTTCCCTTGCTGCTTATAATATTGTTTCTTTGTTCTGTAAATTTTGTGTTTTGATTATTATATGTTGGGAGGATTTTCTTTCTCTGGTCCAGTCTAATTGGTGTTCTCTAAGCTTTTTGTATGTTTATAGGCATCTCTTTCTTTAAGATGGGAAACTTTTCTTCTGTGATTTTGTTGAGAATATTTTCTGAGTCTTGGAGCTGGAACCCTTCAGCTTCTTCTATTTCTATTGATCTTAGGTAAAGTCTTTCCATGGTATCCCCGATTTCCTGTATGTCAGGAATTTTGGTGTCAGGAATTTTTTAGATTTAATATTTTCTTTGACTGATCTATCATTTTCTTCTATTGCATTGTCTGCACCTGATATTCTGTCTTCCATCTGTTGGTGATGTTTGCATCTGTTCTTGTTCTCTTCTCTAGGTTTTCCATCTCCAGGATTTCTTCAGTTTGTGTTTTCTCTATTACTTCTATTTTTCAGTTTCAGGTCTTGTACAGTTTTATTTACTTCCTTCACCTGTTTAATTGTATTTTCCTGTGTGTCTTTACAGGATTTGTTTCCTCTTTAAAGAACTCTATCTGTTTGATCATATTTTCTTGTATTTCTTTAAGAGATTTATTCATTTTCTCTTTCAAGGCCTCTATCCACTTTATAAGATTATATTTAAGGCCATTTTCTCGTGTTTTGATTGTGTTAGGATATCCAAGCCTTCCAGGGTAGCTGTGCTTTGGAGGTGTCACATTGCCTTGGCTTTTGTTGATTTCTTATCAACACATCCGTTAGCAATTCCTTTAGGCTCTTTCCAGAAGCTATCTAGAAACAGCTTGCTTCTCTGCCAGCCAGTTATGGAGCCAGATGCATAAGACAGATGCTCTGTACTCCTCTTTCTCTTTATCTGTCCCTCTTCCTTTTCTTCTCCCACCTGCCCTCCATCTTCTCTCTTCCCCACACTTTCCTGGCTAGCCTCTTCCTCCCTTCTCTCCTCTCTTTTTTTTATCCTTCTCTGACTCCCTCCTTTCTCTGCTTCTGTCCCTTCTCCTTATTTCCTTCCCTTTAACCAAATAAACTCCCCTTTATACTAAGCCTGTCTTACAGCTGATTCCCCAGGGGATCATCATGGCCTGGTCTACTCAAGTACTCCCTCCAGCAGCATTATATGCCTCCTTGTTCATTTAGAAACACAATAATATCTCTAACCATGTGAAATATTTTCTAATAACCATTTATATTCAGTTCCCCTGATGTAGTATAAATTAATTTTCCATGAAATTAAACACACTAAATATTTATTGAATATCTATAATTTTCTGTGTCTCAGGGAGGCATAGATACCACCCTCCATAGATTGTATGTTGAGCCACAACTTTCAGCAATCACTTTCAATGGTGATTGATGTGGTCCATGGGATAATAAGAAAGTGTCAGACTTTTCTGGTGACCTGTGTGATTCAGAGCAGAAAACCTTGAAAAACTTCATTAAGGCCAGAGAAGAGGATTGTCCTCTGAGAATCCTGTCTTCTCTGAACTTCCAGAAGTGGAGGCATCTCCTCATTTGGACTTGTTCTTGGTGATTTCTCCTGGGATCAGCCAGGCAGGAAAGCATTGGCCACACCAAATCTTGGTAACCTTCCTTTATTAGCATCTGGAAGGAGTCATTTTTAATAGGCTTTTCATTTATAAGGATGAGTAATAACTGTGTAGACAGTGACCAGTTGATTATCTTGGAGGGAATTGTGAATGTGCACTGACTCCCTCTTCCCTCCCTCCCCTATACCCTGTACCCACTGTGATCTTGAAAATGTGTTTCTAAGATGATGGTCAGGCCAGTGCCAGGCAGTAACCATAGAACAGTACCATAAAAAGCAAGCATTGCCTAATCTTAACAATTTTTCTGAAGAAGAACAATCATGTAATCAAGTAAATGGGTTTCCTAAGAATTTTCAAAGTTTACCTCCATGGTGAAGTTAGCATTAATAGAAAATTCACCTCATGTTCTATATGGCTGACATATTGCATCACAAACTAAGAAAAATTAGCATTGGTAAAAATTCAAATAATAAGTTAATTTATAAACCCAATAACTAAAGAGAATCAGAAATAAGAAAAAAATTGAGTTTGATTTTTGAAAAAAAAATCAGAACCACAATCATTCTTAAAATAGAATACAGGGAAATAATAATAAAGCATACTACCTGATGCTAGGGAAATATTTGGAGACCACTGGAACATTTAACCAATTAAAATTGGTAGCTGCTCCTATATAGTTCCAGATTAATAAGTACATTTAAGATGAAGTTTACGTAGAATCCATGAGAGGTCTGAGGATGAAGCCCAGTTGATAGAGTGTTTGCCTAGCATGCATAAGACCCTGGGTTTGCTCCTCAGTGCTGCATAAAACTGAGCATGGGGCACACACCTGTGCTCCCAGAACTACAGAGGTGAGACAGGAAGGCTGGGAAGTCCATGGTTACATCTGGCTGCATAGTGAATTTATGATTAGCCTAGGTTTCAGAAGACCATGTCTCAAATTATGAGAGAACCATCACAATGAAAATTAGAAGCAAATGATAAACACAATGTTGACAACTTATAAAATGACATTAAAGACATACACAAAAATTATACTTAAAGTTTTATATGCCTATGTCTAAGAAAAAAAGTTGAAAATTCAGTCAGCCAATCCTTCATCTTCACATGTTAGCTATTGGGAAAACATCAATAAATTAAACCCCCCAAACACAGTAACATAGAATTGATAAGCTATTGAAAATAATGAAATAACCACATAAGTAAAAGATCATTAAAGTCTGATTTGTTAATTTAAAACACATCCTACCTCATTACAGATGGTTGTGAGCCACAGGGGTTGCTGGAAATTGAACTCAGGACCTCTGGAAGACTGCTCTTAACCACTGAGCCATCTCTCCAGCCCTGACCCTTAGTAAATATTACACAAGATACTAAGAGACTGCAAATTTCTCTGTTCATTTATGGATCGTGTCTAGGATGCTATCATATCACTTTATGTCAATACAGGAAATGGGGAAAACATACAAAGAGAAATAAAATTGCAAAATGCACAGAATAAATCATATCATTTGCAAACAATGATTATAGATGCAGAACACAAAAGATTTTATATGTATTTAGTATTAATAAAATAAATCAGGAAGTTGATGACTATAGGCAAGGTATATAAGCACACCATCTACATTCATTAGTAACAAAGTTAGTATAAAAAAGTATAAAACAAAGTTAGTATCAAAAACTATAAAAGCATTAGATCTAAATTCATGAGTAGACATTTTGAAAGATGCTGTAAGAGAGTCATCTTGAGGAATTAAATACAAAAGAAATATAGGGACCCTCCCACATTCACAGACTACAATACTCTAAGACTTGTTATTATAACAATGGACAATCTAAGAAAATTGCTTGGCTCTCTCAGTTAAATATTGAAACTTTTAAAGTCTTCTCATTTACATTAGTTTCTCTCTCTCCATATATATGCACATATACATATATTTGTACATATATGTATATATGCATGTATATGTGCATATACTTATACACACACACACATATATGTATATATATGTGTGTGTTAGAGTGACTTGATTCTCTCCTTGAATTATGTGGGTCTCAAGAATGAAACTCAGATTTTCAGAGCTGATGGCAAATGCCTTTACCTGGGATCCATTATGCTCGAAAACTCCAGTGGGATTTCCAAAGTGAGTTTTCATGTTTATTATCATATGTTAAATATATAAAATAATAGGTGTTAATCATTATGACAGTTTTATGCATGCATATTATACACTTTGGTTGTCTGTTGTTTTAATGTTTTATTTGTTAGTTTATAGGTGTATTGGGGAAAGGGGTGTAAAAATTGGAAAAATATTGATATTCTAGTATGGGCTCACTTTTTGTAGACCTATGATACATTTTTTTCTGGTGTTTTTACAAGTTTCTTCCATTGTGCCTTATTATCTAATAAGTAAGCCTGTCTCTTTGGTCTCTGTATCTCCAAGCACAGGATCATCCAATCATATTGCCTTCTGTCCCTCTTGTAATAATTCACATAATTTTCCATTATGAGTTAAATATCCTGTGTATATTCTGAATGATTTTGCATTAAAATTCATATTCATATGTATTGGGAAACATAATTTTTATAAAATAGTGAAGTTAAATATATTGTATTTTAGCTGATATTTGACATATAATACTAAATATTTAACTTTCATTTATGCCATTATTTTCACTGATTGCTAAAGAGGGAAGCATGTTTGGAAAAACATGATTTCCATGAGGTTTGAGAAAACTTACAAAGAATTTAAATCTCTAGCATGGATTTTTTTCCTGTACTTTTCTGCCCTCTAGTGGTAATAGAGCAAAGACCAAAGAAACATTCCAAAGGCAAAAGCCAGTTCTTGAAGAAAAGACAGTGCTTTTTTTTGTTTGTTTATTTATTTACACTTGATATCCCCCTTCCAAGACCCTCCACAAAACCCATATCCCCTCCTCTTCCTCTCCTCTATGTGGGTACTCCCCCACTTGCCTACTTGAAATTGAAAAGTTTTAAAAATTATAAATCTCTCACTGGTCAATAATGCTCATTGACACAGTGCTGATTGATGCTGTTACTGTGTTGTAACTTAAGCAGATTAAACAAAGGACTAACACTAAAATGATTTTCATATTGAAAAAAATGTAAAATATTATACAATAAATTAAAATTATAAAATAATGCATTGACTAACTGTTCACTCTGACAATAATCTTCCAAGCTGTATTTTGATTTTCTTGTATGACAATTTCAGAAAGAGGTTCACATTTTAGAGGTAGATTTGAGTTAGTATAGCTAAGCCACTTGATAGAGAGTAAATCTTAAATACAAATAACCACTATCGTTTTAAAAGTGTTTTAGCGGCAGAAATTTGCGAAGCCCTTTATCTGTGTTAGTGTAGTGGGGACAGAGATTTCACTTTAGACTTACTAGGTAGTGGAAGTCATAGGGAGTGAGATCCTTGCAATGAGTGGGTAAGAAGGGGGTGGGGAGCTCCGTGGTGGATTTTCTATGATTGCTGGTGAAATGTTGTACTTGAAACTTCCACCTCTGACATCATCAATGCAGTTATACCACATAGTGAATGAATCTGGAATAAGGATGCAAATTCCGCTTCAAGTGACTACTGCCAGGTCATCAGTGTCAGGTATGAGGAGAGACCAAGGCCCAGTGTGGGGGTGTACATCCTTAATTCCAGTGCTTGGGAGGCAAAGCAGGCAGATCTCTGTTAATTTCAAACTAGGTTGGCCTACATAGCGAGTTCTGGGACAGTGAAGGTTACACAGTGAGAACCTGTCTGAAATGACAATGACAGAAACAAACAAAACCAAACACCAAAAAGAATGGTTCTGAGAAATGAGTTGTCCCTGTGATTAACATGATCATGTGATTCCTGGGTGGCAAAGCCTGATTTGTGGGATGATTGCGTTTGGATACAATACAGGGAAACCTTAGTTTTGTAAGCAGAGCATAATGATGCACACTTTTGGAAACATGGATGTAGACACTGTGCTCATGAGATTCAAGGCGGAATTAGAGCAGTCTTGGGAGCTGGGCTACCGGCCATGCATGTGAAAATTTTGGCTAAGAATTTAGTTGCATTTTGTCCATATCCTGAAAATGTGAGTGGGGCTGAATTCAGAAGTAACAATTAATTTATTTCCTAGAAGAAACTTTGAGATGGCACAATATTTAGGCTGCAGCATGATTTTGACAGGGTTGTGTTTGTTATGTTTATATTGAGAATTTGGAGCAAGAAGTAAAACAAGATGTGAAAAATATAGTTTGGCATGGATGCTTCATTCATTCATGTTTTTGGTAAGAAAAACTGAATTTAAGGATGTCATGCATGCTAAGCAAACACTTTGTCTCTGAGCTAATTTTTTCAGCTCCATTTTCACCTTTTATTTTGATGCAAGGTCTAACTGTATTGCCCAAGTACTATAGCCCAGACAAATGGCGAATTTCTGATACTCCTGCCTCAGCCTCCTGAATAGATTGGATAATAGATCTACATTATAATAGCCAGATACTAGTGCATTTAAAGTTAAATGTTCTATACATGTTATATATTAGCAATATATTACATATATTATATGTGTGCATTTATGTGTGTTCAGGACCTAAAAGCAGAAAGAAGACTGAAATTGGAGGGAATAGAACATGCAGACGGGGGAAATATGTAGGAGCACTAAAATGGCCAGGAGCAGAGGAGAGTATTGGTGGAAGAGAGCAGTGAAGACAGTGGGTAAGAGAAAAGCAACCTGATATAACAGGTATGGAAATATCACGTTGAAACTCATGCCTTCAGATACTAACTAAAACAATGTTGCATAGAGAAAAGAGGCCTGTGACTGCTAGTGATAAGCACTATTAACAGAAGCTGTTGGGCTACTTAGATGGCTGAGTGGGTAAAAGGGCCTAAGGCCTTGAGTTTCATCCCTGAAACCCATTTGGTGTATCGAGAGAACTGTCTCTGGCAAACTGTCTTCTGACCTCCATATGCCTGCTGTGGTATGCATGCATTCAGGCACACACATTCACATACACATTTGCACACACATAGTCACACACACTCACACATAGATGAACACACATATTGATGCACACAGACACACAGAAATAAAGGTTATAGATCATGTTGAGATTATGAAGACTAAGGGGGACTCTTGAAAATGGATAGAAAGAGACCAGCACCGGAGTAGCTAGGGCGCAGGGTTGGCTGACACTCACCAGCTACCCACAACACCCGCCACAGGATCTTAAGACTTCTGGTGAGTGGAACACAGCTTCTGCTCCAATCCAATTGCGCGCGGGACCTGAGACTGCATTAGTTAGGGAAGCAGAAAACCGGCCTGAGTAGGGCCACAAGCCTCTTCCAGTCTGACCAGTACTTGGGTAGCTAGAGTGCAGGGTCGGCTGACACCCGCCAGCTACCCACGACACCCGCCACAGGATTTTGAGACTTCTGGTGAGTGGAACACAGAGTCTGCTCCAATCTTTAAACAGTGACAACAATAACAACTAATCCCAGAGATTACCAGATGGCGAAAGGAAAACCTAAGAATCTTACTAACAGAAACCAAGACCACTCACCATCATCAGAACCCAGCACTCCCACTTCGCCCAGTCCAGGGCACCCCAACACACCAGAAAAGCTAGACCCAGTTCTAAAAGCATATCTCACGATGATGGTAGAGGACATCAAGAAGGACTTTAATAACACACTTAAAGAAATACAAAAGAACACTGGTAAACAGGTAGAAGACATTAAAGAGGAAGCACAAAAATCCCTTAAAGAATTGCAGGAGAACACTGCTAAACAGGTAGAAGACATTAAAGAGGAAGTACAAAAATCCCTTAAAGAATTGCAGGAGAACACTGCTAAACAGGTAGAAGACATTAAAGAGGAAGCACAAAAATCCCTTAAAGAATTGCAGGAGAACACTGCTAAACAGGTAGAAGACATTAAAGAGGAAGCACAAAAATCCATTAAAGAATTGCAGGAAAACCAGACCAAACAGGTGATGGAATTGAATAAAACCATCCAAGACCTAAAAAGGGAAGTAGAAACAATGAAGAAAACCCAAATTGAGGCAACACTGGAGATAGAAACACTAGGAAAGAAATCTGGAACCATAGATACGAGCATCAGCAACAGAATACAAGAGATGGAAGAGAGAATCTCAGATGCAGAAGACTCCATAGAGAACATCGGCACGACAATCAAAGAAAATACAAAATCCAAAAAGATCCTAACTCAAAATATTCAGGAAATCCAGGACAAAATGAGAAGACCAAACCTACGGATAATAGGAGTAGATGAGAATGAAGATTTTCAACTCAAAGGACCAGCAAATATATTCAACAAAATTATAGAAGAAAACTTCCCAAACCTAAAGAAAGAGATGCCCATGAACATACAAGAAGCTTACAGAACTCCAAATAGACTGCACCAGAAAAGAAATTCCTTCCGACACATAATAATCAGAACAACAAATGAACTAAATAAAGATAGAATACTAAAAGCAGTAAGGGAAAAAGGTCAAGTAACATATAAAGGCAAGCCTATAAGAATTACACCGGAGTTTTCACCAGAGACTATGAAAGCCAGAAGGGCCTGGACAGTTGTTATACAGAAACTAAGAGAACACAATTTCCAGCCCAGGCTACTATACCCAGCCAAACTCTCAATTAACATAGATGGAGAAACCAAAGTATTCCACGATAAAACCAAATTCACACATTATCTTTCCACGAATCCAGCACTTCAAAGGATAATAACAGAAAAAAACCAATACAAGGACGGAAACCACGTCATAGAAAAAGCAAGAAGGTAATCCCTCAACAAACCTAAAAGAAGACAGCCACAAAAACAGAACACCAACTCTAACAACAAAAATAAAAGGAAGCAACAATTACTTCTCCCTAATATCTCTTAATATCAATGGACTCAACTCCCCAATAAAAAGACATAGACTAACAGGCTGGCTACAGAAACAGGACCCAACATTTTGCTGCTTACAGGAAACTCATCTCAGAGAAAAAGATAGATACTACCTCAGAATGAAAGGCTGGAAAACAATTTTCCAAGCAACTGGTAGGAAGAATCAAGCTGGAGTAGCCATTATAATATATGATAAGATTGACTTCCAACCCAAAGTCATCAAAAAAGACAAGGAAGGGCACTTCATTCTCATCAAAGGGAAAATCCTCCAAGAGGAACTATCAATTCTGAATATCTATGCCCCAAATACAAGGGCAGCCTCATTCATTAAAGATACTTTAGTAAAGCTCAAAGTACACATTGCACCTCACACAATAATAGTGGGAGACTTCAACACACCACTTTCACCAATGGACAGATCATGGAAACAGAAACTAAACAGGGACACAGTGAAACTAACAGAGGTTATGAAACAAATGGATCTGACAGATATCTACAGAACATTTTATCCTACAACGAAAGGATATACCTTCTTCTCAGCACCTCATGGTACCTTCTCCAAAATTGACCACATAATTGGTCACAAAACAAGCCTCAATATATACAAAAATATTGAAATTGTCCCATGCACCCTATCAGATCACCATGGACTAAGACTGATCTTCAATAACAAAATAAATAATAGAAAGCCAACACACACGTGGAAACTAAACAACACTCTTCTCAATGATACCTTGGTCAAGGAAGGAATAAAGAAAGAAATTAAGGACTTTCTGGAGTTTAATGAAAATGAAGCCACAACATACCCAAACTTATGGGACACAATGAAAGCATTTCTAAGAGGAAAACTCATAGCTCTGAGTGCCTCCAAAAAGAAACTAGAGAGAGCACACATTAGCAGCTTGACAACACACCTAAAAGCTCTAGAACAAAAGGAAGCAAATTCACCCAAGAGGAGTAGATGGCAAGAAATAATCAAACTCAGGGGTGAAATCAACAAAGTGGAAACAAGAAGAACAATTCAAAGAATCAACCAATCGAGGAGCTGGTTCTTTGAGAAAATCAACAAGATAGATAAACCCTTAGCCAGACTCACTAGAGGGCATAGGGAAAGTACTCTAATTAACAAAATCAGAAATGAAAAGGGAGACATAACAACAGACCCTGAAGAAATCCAAAACACCATCAGATCCTTCTACAAAAGGCTATACTCAACAAAACTGGAGAACCTGGATGAAATGGACAAGTTTCTAGACAGATACCAGGTACCAAAGTCAAATCAAGATCAGGTTAATGATCTAAACAGTCCCATATCCCCTAAAGAAATAGAAGCAGTCATTAATAGTCTCCCAACCAAGAAAAGCCCAGGACCAGATGGGTTTAGTGCAGAGTTCTATCAAACCTTCAAAGAAGAACTAATCCCAGTTCTTCACAAACTATTCCACAAAATAGAATCAGAAGGTACTCTACCCAACTATGAAGCCACAATTACTCTGATACCTAAACCACATAAAGACCCAACAAAAATAGAGAACTTCAGACCAATTTCCCTTATGAATATTGATGCAAAAATCCTCAATAAAGTTCTCGCTAACCGAATTCAAGAACACATCAAAACAATCATCCATCCTGACCAAGTAGGATTCATCCCAGGAATGCAAGGATGGTTCAATATACGAAAATCCATCAATGTAATCCATTATATAAACAAACTCAAAGACAAAAACCACATGATCATCTCGTTAGATGCTGAAAAAGCATTTGACAAAATCCAACACCCATTCATGATAAAAGTCTTGGAAAGATCAGGAATTCAAGGCCCATATCTAACCATGATAAAAGCAATATACAGCAAACCATTAGCCAACATCAAAGTAAATGGTGAGAAGCTGGAAGCAATCCCACTTAAATCAGGGACTAGACAAGGCTGCCCACTCTCTCCCTACCTATTCAACATTGTACTTGAAGTCCTAGCCAGAGCAATTAGACAACAAAAGGAGATCAAGGGGATACAAATCGGAAAAGAAGAAGTCAAAATATTGCTTTTTGCAGATGATATGATAGTATACAGAAGTGACCCTAAAAATTCCACCAGAGAACTCCTAAGCCTGATAAATAGCTTCGGTGAAGTAGCTGGATATAA
Source organism: Mus caroli (assembly GCF_978045245.1). Lineage (NCBI taxonomy): Eukaryota > Metazoa > Chordata > Mammalia > Rodentia > Muridae > Mus > Mus caroli. The sequence goes on from NW_028227256.1 coordinate 141,611,645, forward strand.
AATTAACTCAAGCAAGTCAATGGCCTTTCTGTACACAAAGGATAAACAAGCAGAGAAGGAAATTAGGGAAACAACACCCTTCTCAATAGTCACAAACAATATAAAATACCTTGGCGTGACTCTAACTAAGGAAGTGAAAGATCTGTATGACAAGATCTTCAAGTCCCTGAAGAAAGAAATTAAAGAAGATCTCAGAAGATGGAAAGACCTCCCATGCTCATGGATTGGCAGGATCAACATTGTAAAAATGGCTATCTTGCCAAAAGCAATCTACAGATTCAATGCAATCCCCATCAAAATTCCAACTCAATTCTTCAACGAATTGGAAAGGGCAATCTGCAAATTCATCTGGAACAACAAAAAACCTAGGATAGCAAAAACTCTTCTCAAGGATAAAAGAACCTTTGGAGGAATCACCATGCCTGACCTAAAGCTGTACTACAGAGCAATTGTGATATAAACTGCATGGTACTGGTATAACGACAGACAAGTAGACCAATGGAACAGAATTGAAGACCCTAAGATCAACCCACATACCTATGGTCACTTGATCTTCGACAAGGGAGCAAAAACCATCCAGTGGAAAAAAGACAGCATTTTCAACAAATGGTGCTGGCACAACTGGCGGTTATCATGTAGAAGAATGCGAATTGATACATTCCTATCTCCCTGTACCAAGGTCAAATCTAAGTGGATTAAGGAACTCCACATAAAACCAGAGACAGTGAAACTTATAGAGGAGAAAGTAGGGAAAAGCCTCGAAGATATGGGTACAGGGGAAAAATTCCTGAACAGAACAGCAAAGGCTTGCGCTGTAAGATCGAGAATTGATAAATGGGACCTCATAAAGTTGCAAAGCTTCTGCAAGGCAAAAGACACCGTCAATAAGACAAAAAGACCACCAACAGATTGGGAAAGGATCTTTACCTATCCTAAATCAGATAGGGGACTAATATCCAATATATATAAGGAACTCAAGAAGGTGGACTCCAGAAAATCAAATAACCCCGTTAAAAAATGGGGCTCAGAACTGAACAAAGAATTCTCACCTGAGGAATACCGAATGGCAGAGAAGCACCTGAAAAAATGTTCAACATCCTTAATCATCAGGGAAATGCAACTCAAAACAACCCTGAGATTCCACCTCACACCAGTCAGAATGGCTAAGATCAAAAATTCAGGTGACAGCAGATGCTGGCGAGGATGTGGAGAAAGAGGAACACTCCTTCATTGTTGGTGGGATTGCAAGCTGGTACAACCACTCTGGAAATCAGTTTGGCGGTTCCTCAGAAAATTGGACATAATACTACCAGAGGATCCAGCAATACTTCTCCTGGGCATATATCCAGAAGATGTTCCAACCGGTAAGAAGGACACATGCTCCACTATGTTCATAGCAGCCTTATTTATAATAGCCAGAAGCTGGAAAGAACCCAGATGCCCCTCAACAGAGGAATAGATACAGAAAATGTGGTACATTTACACAATGGAGTACTACTCAGTTATTAAATGGAATGAATTTATGAAATTCCTAGGCAAATGGATGGATCTGGAGGGCATCATTCTGAGTGAGGTAACATATTCACAAAGGAACTCACACAATATGTACTCACTGATAAGTGGATATTAGCCCAAAAACTTAGGATACCCAAGATATAAGATGCAATTTGTTAAATGCATGAAACTCAAGAAGAACGAAGACCAAAGTGTGGACACTGTGCCCCTTCTTGGAATTGGGAACAAAACACCCATGGAAAGAGTTACAGAAATAAAGTTTGGAGCTATGAAGAAAGGATGGACCATCTAAAGACTGCCATATCCAGGGATCCATCCCTAATCAGCTTCCAAACGCTGACACCATTGCATACACTAGCAAGATTTTGCTGAAAGGACCCAGATATAGCTGTCTCTTGTGAGACAATTCCGGGGCCTAGCAAACACAGAAGTGGATGCTCACAGTCAGCTATTGGATAGATCACAGGGCCCCCAATGGAGGAGCTAGAGAAAGTACCCAAGGAGCTAAAGGGAATTGCAACCCCATAGGTGGATCATTAGTATGAATTAACCAGTACTCCAGAGCTCTTGACTCTAGCTGCATTTGTATCAAAAGATGGCCTAGTAGGCCATCACTGGAAAGAGAGGCCCATTGAACTTGCCAACTTTATATGCCCCAGTACAGGGGAATGCCAGGGCCAAGGGGTGGGGGTGCGTGGGTGGGGGACTGGGGGGGAGTGTATTGGGGACTTTTTGGATAGCATTGGAAATGTAATTGAGGAAATTACCTAATTAAAAAAAAATGAAAATGGATAGAAAAATTTATATTATGATGTGGTCCATGAAACTGAAGGTTCCAGTGGTGTAATGTTATGGGTTGAAGGTTAGATTACCCCACTCCCACTCCAGGCCCATGTGTTTGAATATTTGGAGCTCATCTGGAGACATTATTTTGGGAGGTTTGGAGCCTTTAAGGGTTTGCAGTCTGGTTCTCTGTATTAGGTCACTGGTGGTGGGCCTTTTAAGGTTAACTGCTATGACTCAGACCCTTATTCTTTCATTCTGCTTCCATTGTCATATAATGAACTCTGCCACACAAGTGTGCAACAGAATTGCACTGGGTGGGAACCCCATAGGAAGAGCAACAGTGTCAACTCACCTGGACCCCTGGGAGCTCCTAGAGACTAAGCCATCAACCAAAGAACATACATGGGCTGGTCTGAGACCCAGGCACATAGATAGCAGAGGACTGCCTTGTCTGGCCTCAGTGGCCTAATCCCATAAAGACTTGATGCCCCAGCGTGGGGGGATGCCAAGAAGGTGCACCCTCTCAGAAGTGAGGGGAAGGGATGGGGAGATGGGGGGAAATCTGAAAGAGGGAAGAAGGAAGGGGCAGGATTTGGGATGTAAAAAAATAAATTAAATAATTAATTATAAAAAATTACTCTCTTCTGCTTTTCAAGCAACAATACATTCACATCTATCTGAAACCATGAGCCCAAATATGCGTTTTCCCCTTGAGCTGTTTTCAGTTATCCTGCCACAGTGATGAGAGAAGTAATGAATATTGTGGAGGTTTAAATAGGAATGGCTTCCATAGATTCACATGTTGCAATGCATGGCCACAGGAATTGGCACTATTAGTAAGTTTTATTGGAGGGTGTGTGGTCTTGTTAGAGGAAGTGTATCATGGTGGAACAGGGCTTTGAGGATGCATATGTGTGTGTATATATATATATATATATATATATATATATATATATATATATATATACTCAAAGGTCTGCCCAGTGTAAAACAGTAAAACATATTCACTCTCCTTCTTCCTGACTTCGAATCAAGTTGCAGAACTGTCAGCTTCTTCTCTTCTCCAGCACCATGTCTGCCTGCATGCTACCATGCTTCTCACCATGATGATAAGCCAACCCCAGTTATGTTTCCCATTATATGAGTTGCCTTGGTCCTGGTGTCTCTTCACAGCATTGAATATCCTAACTAAGACACATCTAGAAATCATTATTAGTTCCAACTTAGAATAAAGTGGGCATCTTCCTACCCCACATTTTCAATGGAGTATATCAGGATGAAATTATTTAAGGTATGCTTGTAAATACAAATAAATTTGTTTGACAAAGTAACCTAATAACTAGTGTCAAGAACTGGAGTACAAATGTAGTTTGTATATTTAGAATAATTAAGGTGCATAATCTAATCAGAGCTGTAAAACATTAGGGAGTGATGAGGAATCCAAAAATGATGTTTTCACCTATGCAATCTGGCTTTATCAGTGAGAGATCTTATCTCAAAACACAGGTACCTAAAAAATGACACCCTCGATGTTTCTCTGGGTTCCACACACATGTGTGCACATGTACATGTGCTCTATATTCCATAACACACACACACACACACACACACACACACACACACACAGAGAGAGAGAGAGAGAGGATGTGGGGGTGAGAAATAACCTGTAGGTTTGAATTTTAGGAGTTTAAAGTTTGAAATAATCAGAATCAATGATCTAATACTCTTCAGTAGGAATTGATTCCTGTCATTCCTTGAATGACACACATGGGATTTATTTTTAATAAAAGATGTTGATAAGAGAGCTAAAGTGCCCTCAAGTGGCTAAGCTCAAAACTATTTATTTGAAAATGATGAAGTGAGAAAAATTGTTTTGAGTCCAGGACTTTGAGTATCAGATTGGGACTGTGTTCTGTAAGGCTGACTGCAATGAGTGGTGACATGTGTCTGGAATTCCTGCCCACGTTACTGCAGAATTATATTCACACACAAGCTTACAGAGCACTAGGGCTGTGTACCATCTTGAAATTTTAAGTTTTCACATTGGAATCTGGCTGTGTTGTTATATGCACCACTTAGTCCATCATTAATCCCTCATCAAAAGCACAAAATATTTACATACTGAGCTAAAACAAAAAACTCAGTGTTTGTCTATAAAAGGGAGCAGTCATTAACTTATGTGTCAGATTTTGTTCAGCATCTATTTTATAGATGGAATGCAACCGGACTTTGTCAACCAGATAGAAAATATTCTCTACCCCATTATATGTGAAATGTTTGTGTGTTTAGTGCATACCAAAAAAAGTGTCCACATAATGTCCAGACTATGCATACCATTTCTTCCTCTTCTTCCTCCAGTTTCTTCAATTCCCCCATTTCGTCTCAAATGCAGTCTCTTTTATAAAATTAATATATATATTATATATTATATATTATATATGCGTTATATTTGAAATATATATTTCATATATAACACATATATGAAAAAGTAGATAAATACAACCTTTCAGGTCAATTTAGGAATTCTCACATATGCTTTTAAGGTTAACCACTTGGTATCGGATGGCCAATCGTAAAGAAACTAATTCTTCCTCTCTCAGCAGTCGTTAAACACCTGTGGGTCTTCATCTAGGGGTAGGTCTCCATGAGATTTCCTCCATTTTAGTTAAAGCCAATATCCAGTCTTGTTAGAATTGCTGCAAAACCTTTATACCTCATTTCCTTTCTTTCTAAATGATTTCTCCTCAGTCAGTTCTCCTCAGAGTACAAGAGTGGGTTTTTAAAATATAAGTTGATCCTACCCACCCTTTCCACTTCTTCTCGCTTCTCCCACCCAGGTTCCTCCTTTCCTCTGCCTCCTGTGATTATTTTGTTCTTCCTTCGAAGTGGGATTGAAGCATCCACATTTTGGTCTTCCTTCTTGTTACATTTCATATAGTCTATGATTTGTATTGTGGGTATTCCAAACTTTTGTGCTAATATCCACTTATCAATGAATAGATACCCTGTATGTCTTTGTGGGTCTGGGTTACCTCACTTAGGATGATATTTTCTAGTTCCACCCATTTGCCTGAAAATTTTGTGAAGTCATAGTTTTTGAATAGCTGGGTGGAGGTGTTTGATCCTGTGGAGGCTTGTTGCCCCAGTGAAGGGGAATGGGTGGGTGGGTAGGTGGGTGGAGGAGCACTCTTTTAGAGGCAAAGAGAAGGGAGGATGGTGTAAGGGGTTTGTGGAGGGGATACCAAGAAGGGGGATAACATTTCAAAAGTAAAAAAATAAAATAATTCATTAAAAATTGGAAAAAAGAAGAAAAAATAAAATGTAAGATCAGTTGAATTATTGTGTAACTGGGCTACACTGCTCAAAAGTCTTAGTGGTTTCTCAAAGAATGTCAAATAGAGTGGTTAAGACGTAGTTTGTGTCTACCCTATCTTGATCCATTTTTCTCATGCTTTGGGCTGCCTCTGCTCTTTCCTGTTCCTGTACACACTCAAACTCTCCCTCATTGGAAACTTTTCATCTCTTTGTCTCTCTACCTGCTTTGCTTCCTTATTATTCAGACAGCCTTCTCTCCTTCCTTCTTTCCATTCTTCCCTTCCTTCCTCTCTCCTACTCTTTCCTTCATCCCCCTTTACTTCTTTTCTCCCCCTTTCTGTCCTAATTCACCTTAGATGTTACCTCAGTCTATTTGTGCCAACCCTGTCTAAGCTACTAGCAAACTGTTGAACTCGGTCACACTTCAAAGATTTTTTATTAGGTATTTTCCTCATTTACATTTCCAATGCTATACCCAAAGTCCCCCATACCCTCCCCCCCACTCCTATACCCACCCACTCCCACTTTTTGGCCCTGGCATTCCCCTGTACTGGGGCATATAAAGTTTGCATGTCCAATGGGCCTCTCTTTCCAGTGATGGATGACTAGGCCATCTTTTGATACAGATGCAGCTAGAGTTAAGAGCTCCGGGGTACTAGTGAGTTCATAATGTTGTTGCACCTATAGGGTTGCAGATCCCTTTAGCTCCTTGGGTACTTTCTCTAGCTCCTCCATTGGGGGCCCTGTGATCCATCCAATAGCTGACTGTGAGCATCCACTTATGTGTTTGCTAGGCCTCGGCCTAGTCTCACAAGAGACAGCTATATCAGGGTCCTTTCAGCAAACTCTTGCTAGTGTATGCAATGGTGTCATCGTTTGGAGGCTGATTATGGGATGGATCCCTGGATATGGCAGTCTCTAGATGGTCCATCCTTTTGTTTCAGCTCCAAACTTTGTCTCTGAAACTCCTTCCATGGGTGATTGTTCCCAATTCTAAGAAGGGGCAAATGAGGTCCCATTTGACAATTCTTGATCTTACAGCACACTCCATTGCTGTTCTATTCAGGAAATTTTGCCCTGTGCCCATCTCTTCGAGGCTTTTCCCCACTTTCTCCTCTATAAGTTTTAGTGTCTCTGGTTTTATGTGGAGTTCCTTGATCCACTTAGATTTGACCTTAGTACAAGGAGATAGGAATGGATAAATTCGCACTCTTCTACATGATAAGCACCAGTTGTGCCAGCACCATTTGTTGAAAATGCTGTCTTTTTTCCACAGGATGGTTTTAGCTCCCTTGTCGAAGATCAAGTGACCATAGGTGTGTGGGTTCATTTCTGGGTCTTCAATTCTATTCCATTGGTCTACTTGTTTGAGACTATACCAGTACCATGCCATTTTTATCACAATTTCTCTGTAGTAAAGCTTTAGATCAGTCATGGTGATTCCACCAGAGGTTCTTTTATCCTTAAGAAGAGTTTTTGCTATCCTAGGTTTTTTGTTATTCCAGATGAATTTGCAGATTGCTCTTTCTAATTTGTTGAAGAATTGAGTTGGAATTTTGATGGGAATTCCATTGCATCTGTAGATTGCTTTTGGCAAGATAGCCATTTTTACAATGTTGATCCTGCCAATCCATGAGCATGGGAGATCTTTCCATTTTCTGAGATCTTCTTTAATTTCTTTCTTCAGAGACTTGAAGTTCTTATCATACAGATCTTTCACTTCCTTAGTTAGAGTCACGCCAAGGTATTTTATATTATTTGTGACTATTGAGAAGGGTGTTGTTTCCCTAATTTCTTTCTCAGCCTGTTTATTCTTTGTGTAGAGAAAAGCCATTGACTTGTTTGAGTTAATTTTTTATCCAGCTACTTCACCGAAGCTGTTTATCAGGTTTAGGAGTTCTCTGGTGGAATTTTCAGGGTCACTTATATATACTATCATATGATCTGCAAATAGTGATATTTTGACTTCTTTTCCAATTTGTATCGCTTGATCTCCTTTTGTTGTTGAATTGCTCTGGCTAGGACTTCAAGTACAATGTTGACTAGGTATGGAGAAAGTGGGCAGCCTTGTCTAGTCCCTGATTTTAGTGGGATTGCTTCCAGCTTCTCACCATTTACTTTGATGTTGGCTACTGGTTTGCTGTATATTGCTTTTATCATGGTTAGGTATGGGCCTTGAATTCCTGATCTTTCCAAGACTTTTATCATGAATGGGTGTTGGATTTTGTTGAATGATTTCTCCTTGTCTAAGGAGATGATCATGTGGTTTTTTTCTTTGAGTTTGTTTATATAATGGATTATGTTGATGGATTTCCATATATTAAACCATCCCTGCATCCCTGGAATAAAACTTACTTGGTCAGGATAGGTGACTGTTTTAATGGGTTCTTGGATTCGCTTAGTGAGAATTTTATTACGGATTTTTGCATCGATATTCATAAGGGAAATTGGTCTGAAGATCTCTATCTTTGTTGGATCTTTCTGTGGTTTAGGTATCAGAGTAATTGTGGCTTCATAGAATGAGTTGGGTAGAGTACCTTCAACTTCTATTTTGTGAAATAGTTTGTGAAGAACTGGAATTAGATCTTCTTTGAAGGTCTGATAGAACTCTCCACTAAACCCATCTGGTCCTGGGCTTTTTTTGGTTGGGAGACTATTAATGACTACTTCTATTTCTTTAGGGAATATGGGACTGTTTAGATCGTTAACTTAATCCTGATTTAACTTTGGTACCTGGTATCTGTCTAGAAATTTGTCCATTGTGTCCAGGTTTTCCAGTTTTGTTGAGTATAGCCTTTTGTAGAAGGATCTAATGGTGTTTTGGATTTTTCAGGACCTGTTGTTATGTCTCCCTTTTCATTTCTGATTTTGTTAATTAGGATCTTGTCCCTGTGCCCTCTAGTGAATCTGGCTAAGGGTTTATCTATCTTGTTGATTTTCTCAAAGAACCAGCTCCTCGATTGGTTGATTCTTTGAATAGTTCTTCTTGTTTCCACTTGGTTGATTTCACCCCTGAGTTTGATTATTTCCTGCTGTCTACTCCTCTTGGGTGAATTTGCTTCCTTTTTTTTCTAGGGCTTTTAGGTGTGCTGTCAAGCTGCTAGTGTGTGCTCTCTCTAGTTTCTTTTTGGAGGCACTCAGAGCTATGAGTTTCCCTCTTAGAAATGCTTTCATTGTGTCCCATAAGATTCGGTATGTTGTGGCTTCATTTTCATTAAACTCTAAAAAGTCTTTAATTTCTTTCTTTATTCCTTCCTTGATCAAGGTATCATTGAGAAGAGTGTTGTTCAGTTTACACGTGAATGTTGGCTTTCCATTATTTATGTTGTTATTGAAGATCAGCCTTAGTCCATGGTGGTATGATAGGATGCATGGGACAATTTCAATATTTTTGTATCTTTTGAGGCCTGCTTTGTGACCAATTATATTGTAAGTTTTGGAGAAGGTACCATGAGGTGCTGAGAAGAAGGTATATCCTTTAGTTTTAGGATAAAATGTTCTGTAGATATCTGTTAAGTCCATTTGTTTCATAACTTCTGTTAGTTTCACTGTGTCCCTGTTTAGTTTCTGTTTCCACGATCCGTCCATTGATAAAAGTGGTGTGTTTAAGTCTCCCACTATTATTGTGTGAGGTGCAATGTGTGCTTTGAGCTTTACTAAAGTTTCTTTAATGAATGTGGCTGCCCTTGCATTTGGAGCATAGATATTCAGAATTTAAGTTCCTCTTGGAGGATTTTACCTTTGATGAGTATGAAGTGCCCCTCCTTGTCTTTTTTGATAACTTTGGATTGGAAGTCGAATGTATTCAATATTAGAATGGCTACTCCAGCTTGTTTCTTCAGACCATTTGCTTGGAAAATTGTTTTCCAGCCTTTCACTCTGATGTAGTGTCTGTCCTTTTCCCTGAGATGGGTTTCCTGTAAGCAGCAGAATGCTGGGTCCTGTTTGTGTAGCCAGTCTGTTAGTCTTTGTCTTTTTATTGGGGAATTGAGTACATTGATATTAAGAGATATTAAGGAAAAGTAATTGTTGCTTCCTATTATTTTTGTTGTTAAATTTGGCATTCTGTTCTTGTGGCTGTCTTCTTTTTGGTTTGTTGAAGGATTACTTTCTTGCTTTTTCTAGCACTTCAAAGATTTTATTTTCTTTTAAAATGATGATAATATAATTATATCGTGTTTCCCCTTTCTTTTTCTTCCTCCAATTCCCCATAAGCCTCTTCTTGTTCTCTTTCAAATCATGACCTCTTTTCATTAATTGCTGTTATATACCTATCGTGCATGCATATGTTATATGCATATTCCTAAATACATAAATATAATCTGCTTAATCTGTGTAATATTACCTGAACGTATGTTTTCAAGGATAACAATTTGGTATTGGATAACTAAGTATGAGCTCTTCTTCTTTTTTTTTTTTTTTAAAGATTTATTTATTATATGTAAGTACACTGAAGCTGTCTTCAGACACTCCAGAAGAGGGTGCCAGATCTCGTTACGGATGGTTGTGAGCCACCATGTGGTTGCTGGGATTTTGAACTCTGGACCTTCGGAAGAGCAGTCGGGTGCTCTTACCCACTGAGCCATCTCACCAGCCCCCAGTATGAGCTCTTCTATGGAGAAGACTATATCTTCAGTTTTAGCATTTCTTAGTTCCCTGCAGTTGTTTGTGTGGAATTTAGGACTCATGGGCTTTTCCATGGCCCAGTTTAGGACCTACATTGCTGATGATTTTAAACTTAAAACTGACAGGAAGCAAATATCTAGTAAGTACATAAATTTATGGAAATTAAACAATGCATTTCTGGATGATGAATGTGTCAAATAAAAAAGTGAAGAAATAAAAAAAAAGTTCCTGGAACTAAATGAAAACACACACATACATACACACACACACAGACACACACACACACACACACACACACACACACACACACACTTCAGAAAAGCCTCTGAGATACATTAAAAGCAGTCCTATAAAGAGAAATTTATAGTTCCAAGCGCCTACTTTAAAACAAAATCCTGAAGAATACAAATAAATGGCTTAGGATTCAATTTACAAATTGGGGAAAATAAAAACAAACAAAATCTAATCCCAGTCAGTGACAGGAAACAATAAAAGTCTAAGCAGAAACTAATGGAATGGAAGGGAGAGGAGGAGGAGGAGGGAAAGGAGGAGGAGGAGGAGAAAGAGGAGGAGGAGTTTTTCCATGTCCTTTTTCTAGCAAGAAGTGGCCTATACATATCAGAGGCAACTAACCTCTGTCTAATTGGGCATAAGGGCATTCCACAGGAGTGACATCACCCCTGGTATTAGAAACCTATCCAGCTTCCTAAGGCTAGTGGGATTATGGAACTTAGAGGACCTTTAAAAAGAATTACCACTAAGTAGCTAGACAAGCAAAACTCCTTTCTACATTCTAACTCGTATCTTTGCGCATACAGGTAAGTACTACCCCTCATTGAATAAGGCCCCCTTTATAGCATAATGATGCTATTTTAGTTATAATTTTATTGCTGTGAAAAGACACCACAAATAAGTCAACTATTATAAAAGAAAGCATTTAATTGAGTGCTTGTTACAGTTTTAGAGGGTTGGTCATGATCATAATGGTTGAAAGCAGACAGGCATCATTCTGGAGCAGTAGCTAAGATCTTTATACCCTGATCTGTAGGTAGAGAGAGGAAGATATTGAGCCTAGTGTGGGCTTTTGAAATGTTAGTGCTCACTCCTAGTGACATACCTCCTCCAAGAAGGCCATACCTACTCCAACAAAACCGTATGTTCTAATCCTTCCCAATAGTTCTATTAACTGGTAACACAGTGTTCAAATTTATAAGCCTATCATCACTCAAAGTATCATAGTGACCATCACAGTGCACCACAACTGAACATAATGCAGAGATTAGCAGATCAGGGGGAGCTAAGTCCCAACAGATACATCTATGTTACAACTCCTACATCTATGGTGCAAGGACCATCATGGAGTAGGTGGTGGGAACATATTCACAGGCAGGTAGCAGGAAGTCTTCTGTGAAACAGTGCCTCCTATGAATGGCTGTATACACAATACTGGACCAATAACGACATAAATAAGCATCATACCATAGAATGGGGGAAATTTTTTCCCACTGAGGATTTAAAAAATTATTATTGCTTTTCCTCTTTCTTTTTTCCTTTTAGTCCCTCTTCCCTTCTTCCCCCTACCTCCACCCCATGTGGTGCTGAGTTCTGCCTCTCCTCTGGGGGATGCCTCTGATACATACCAGCTGGGGAGGACAAGGCAGAGTGGTTCAGGGTGGGGTTCGCAGCTTGTGTTTCACCCTGGAATGTCAGAGTGCTCTTGTCTGCAGGGCTGGAAGGGAAAAGTGGAGCCTAGGAAGAACTCTGTAGATTTACATCTCCTCTTGGGGTGCCCCAGTGCCACCAGTACACAAGTTAGCAGAGAACAGAGAAAAGTCCTGAGTGGGGGTCCAACCATTGGCATCTGCCTTTGGGGCCTTCCAGGCCAGAAGGGAGATGTGTAGTCCTGGATTGGCAGGTTGCAGTTCTGCTTGGGAGAAAGTGCAGGCAGGGAAGGGAGCCTTCTTCGAGGATATTAAGTGTTACAGCTCTTTTAAGCAAAGGCTTTTCCCTGTGATGTCTAATGAAGCAGCTCTCTGAGATCTTAGCTTGTTCATACATCTTTATTGAGAGTGGTTTTGAACGTATACACTTTATTTGTGATGAAGCAATGGTTGTATAGTTTTTCAGGGGTGGGGTTGGGGGTAGGGTGTGAGAATATCCAGGGAGGGAAGGTTATTGGCTGAAGGCTAAGACTACTAAGATGCCACATTAGCATGGAGAGGCGATCCGGGTGCTGGATAGGAGACTCGTGGCTCACCATCTAGTTGAGATTATGCTTTCCTGCTTCAAAGCAGGCATGGGAACAAGGAAGGAGATAGTTATACTTTTGCAATCTTAAATTCTGAGATTTCCAGGGTTTGAGCATGCTTCACTTCACCAGTCCCATGTCCATTCTTCTGGTGGCATGGTCCCTTGCCTCTCCTCTGTTTCTCTTTAGAAAAGGGCAGGTCTCCCATGTGTACCAATCAAACATGATATAATAGGTTTCAGAAAGTCTAGGCACCTCCCTCATATTAAGGCTGGATAAGGAGACCAAAAATGAGGAAAACACTCCCAAAAGCAGGCAGATGAGTCTGAGACAGGCTCTTAGTTAGAAGTCCCATAAGAAGGACAACCTACACAACTGTGACATTTATGCAGAGGACCTAGGTTAAACATTTGGATGAATCTACTGGGACAGGGCTCCACACGATCTTCTGATCTCAGCATTGTGTCCAGTATTTGTAATATACATGCAGATAGCCTAGGTCAGTTCCTGGTTGTTAGTTTAGCTTCTGTGAGCCCCATGAGCCCAGGTTAGTTGAATCTGTAGAATTTATTACCACTGAGGGTTTTTAATCAGTGTACATAATGTAATAATCCAACTGGGCTTACTTTGAAAAAAATAAATCCTGTACATGTATTATGAGATTAATTGTCCCAGAGGGGGTTTCAAATAAAAGGAATCAAAGAAATCAATTATAAGATTACAAATTCTAATAATTCAAGATATTGGTTTGAGCTAGTCTTGTAGAAATGAAGGAATATCAAAGTGGAAATAACTATGATAAGTAATTAATGGAAAATTTACAAGTACTGTCCATGAATTTGTTGTGAAGGAAAAGAAAATGGGAGGATGAGGATTACTTCAGTGTTTTTACAGAGTATGATGTCTTTTTAAAAAATTTATTCTTTTTTTACAGTCCAGACTTTATCCTCATCCTGGTCCACCCTTTGAATGTTCCACATCCCACACCCCCTCCCTGTCTCTACAAGGATGTCCCCACCCACCCCCACACTCCTACTCCACCAGACCTCCCCACTCCCTTGGACCTCAAGTCTCTCAAGGGTTAGGTACATCTTCTCTCACTGAGGCCAGACAAGGCAGTCCTCTGCTATATATGTGTTGGGGGCCTCATATCAGCTACTGTATGCTGCCTGGTTGGTAGCCCAGTGTCTGAGAGATCTTGTGGGTTCAGGTTAGTTGAGACTGCTGGTCTTCCTGTAAGATTGCTATTCTCCTCAGCTTCTTCTAGCTTTCCCTAATTTAACCATAGGGGTCACTAGGCAACCAGAAGCAAGAATTCTCCTTTAGGTTTGTTACCTCTCAGACACACCTGATATGAGCAGTTATAGGAGTTTAGAACTCATGGCAGAAGTAAACATGAAGACTATAAACTTATTGATCCTAATCTAGCATGGCATATTTCAAATCCATAAAGACTAATGAGATTGTCTAGCCAGAGTTGAGAAGGACAAGAGTAAGTTGAACTGTGCCTTGTCTATTGTGCCTTCTTGAGGTTAAGGAGACTAAAGGGAGCCACAATGAAGAGCTGCAAACGTATGCAGGAACAAAGGGAAGCATTGCTAGAAGTGGATGCCTATTGTGTAGAATAGTAATGGATATGAAACCAGAGAGGAATTGAGAATCCATGGTGTATTTGGCAAGGAAGAAGTTTTGAAAGTCCTAATAAGAACTATTTGAGAAAAGTATGTAGCAGAAAGCCAAACTGGAATGTGTTGTAGTGATACACAGTGTTGTCAGAAAGATAACCTCTCCAGAACTTGCTATAATGAAGAGAAGAAAAAGTAACAACGGGACAACTTTTGAGTGATGTTTATTCCCTAAGGAGAGTCACAAGAGAATGTTTTCCTATGGCATCAACGTCTCTATATGTCAATAAAACATTGAGGATTTAAGCATGAAGTCCCTGGCAAAGTATGGAGGTAAGCACAAATGGCTTGGGCAATTCTTCAAAAGGAGAAGTCACATTTCACACAGAAGTACCAGGAGAAGCTGTGTGGGTGTAGATGTCCACACCACACACTCCTAGCTGATACACTTGAACAACTGTAAAACTCATGTACTTGTGAGTTATGTGGGTTCATATCCCTTTCCAAAATTTAGTAAATTTTGGAAATACTTAGTAAATATCAGACAAAGCAAACTTAGTTTATTGTAGGACTATTGAATATCTTACCCCATTTTTGTGCATTGTGAATATCCCAAAGGCAGTCTGTATTGCACAGAATGGTAATTAAATTCACGTCTCCACATAAATTCTCTCATGAAAGACTCTTTATGTTAAAGTAATTCTGTAAGTAGTGGTTTCTTGTTTATTCTCATTAGCTTCCAAATAAGTGAGGCAGAGAGTATAATATGTATTTGATAACCTTTACAGCACATTCTCTGAGCAGATATGAATCTATTTTAGTCCTCTAAAATAATCTAGGTACTTCCCAGCCAAAATCCCTATGATACTTTCATTTTAGTATTGATTTGGTTCTCTATGCTCCAGATGTTGTCCTATCTTGTCTCCTGCACCCTCTTCATGGCCTCTTCTCTCCCTTCTTTGGCTGGTGGATGTCCGCCCTTACTCTCTGCAGGTGGATGTCCATCCTTACTCTCTGGTCCATTCAGTTACTGACTCATCAGCCGTTATTAACAAATAAAAGAAAGAATGGGGAGCAATGTTTATACAAACTTGAGACAGGAGAGACAGAATAAGCATTACAATGCCATGTCTGGATATGGCAGCAGAGAAATAGGCATTTGAATAATACATGGATAATTTTTACACAGTGCACAATAACATTATGCTTACATCTTTATCTCTTTGGAAAGAATTTCCTGAAGGACACAATTCTAGAGCATGTGAGTGATCAAACCGACTGGCATTATGTTTTTAATTAACTTAATTTTAAGAAAGAAAATTCTCTTCATATTGTTTAGACAAGACTCATTATTTTATTACTCAAATATAATGAATCAATAGGATATCAGGCATTATTTCCCACCCTTCAAAATTAAACCATTATTAACAATATAATTGAAACCTTTTATTTGATAACAAAGAGGTAATAACCTTCCTTTATGTAGAAACAGAACTAAGAAAAGCATCACAATCGAATGTCACTGGTGCTCTGCATATAGAGTAAGATTTAGGAATGAATGCCTCATATTTTCTAGCACCTTTCAAACAGAAGACATGTCACAAACATGCACTGATTGAGTAAAATAAATGTATAACTTCCTATTTACCAAGACATTTAATATTGAATAAAAAGAACAGCAGAACTACTTACACTATTTATATATTTGGGGTTTTAGCTTCTCTAAGTGTATTGGGATGAAACAGTGTTTTGGTAGATATTTTGAATAGATTTTAGAGGGAGAGTAGAGGTTACGGTATAAAAATTTTCCTTATCTAGCTCAATTAAAAATCTTACATTCTTGAGACGGCTACTCCTGGTTGTCCTGGAAAAATATCTGCAGGTGGAATGAACTACAATCTACAAGTGGAGGACACACCTGTGATCCAGATCTTGAGGCTGGAAGACTCACACTTCTGACCCAGATCTTGACATGGAATGACACACCGTGAAAAGATTAGGCCCAGACAAGGTAGTCCATGCCTTTAATCCCAGGAGACTGAGGCAAGCAGATCTCTGAGTTCTAAGCCAGCTTGAGACAGAGAAAGTTCCAAATCCAGGCATGGTGGCATACAGCTTTAATCTTGGCCATACCTTCTGCTCGAGACATACATAAAGACAACAGAAAAAGGAAGACTCACTCTCTTTGCCCGTTTTCACTCACTTGCCAGCACATCTGTTGGTACCTGCTTCTTCAGGATTCCTGCTTACACAGAAGACCAGCTGAAACAGCTAGCCTCATGGAGCTTCCCCATTTTGCTGGGTTCCTTGGACTGAAGACTGTAAGTCATTCCATTAAATTCCCTTAGTATACAGAGACATTCCATAAGTTCTGAGACTCTAGCGAACTCTGACTAATACAATTCTAAAGTTAAAAATTAAATGAAGTAGCAGATATTTAACTGTTTTAGGACTCATATAAAATATAGTAGGACCTTACAGAATGGTCCTACTATATTTTACCTTACAGAATGGTGTGCACATAGTAAAGACACTGGCAAGAATATGCTGAATTATCACAATTATACTTTTAAACTTGACTTAAGCAATAAAGAAAATTTCACATATTTGTATCTTTTCAGGAAAGCCAGGAAGGCTTAGGTAATTTAAGGCATTTTCTTAAGGAGACCAAGAAGACACCTGAAATGACACATCAGAAAACCACCTATTTAGACATCAAATCTAGATAAAATCGAGCTTTGATGTGGTGTGTACACAATGAAAGGACACACACTCACGGTCTTGCCAGGGGTTGGGTAACAGTTGTCACTTACTTTGCTGTATTTACTTTCTGATGAAAGTTTGCCATCTGCCTTTTGCTTAATGGACCCCTGTCATTCTTCTCCCTTTCTTTCCTTCTATTATTCTTTACTTCTCTTCTCCTGGGATTTCTGAGCAGTTCTGAAGAAGAGCTAGGAGAGATGATGGAACAGACAATAACCTTTCAGGGATCAGGGGACAACGAATGGAGCAAAGCTTTCTGCAGATGTTTTCTCAGACTCTTAGGTATTCTAGAAAAGCAGGAAGGTATGCTGACAGTGAGACAGACAGACAGACATGATAGCCAACATGTCAGAGGTTTCTGTTTTGGAATGGCGCAGAGTGTTGAATAGAGTCAAACCTATTTGAGATCCTTCCTTTTCTTTTATGTTTTCTTCCCCCAAGTAGGCCAGGGTCAGGAGATGGATAGTTGCCTTCTATTCTGTGCTGCCCCGTCCTAGGAAAGATAGCTTTTATCTGCACTTCTTCTTTCAGTGACTCCACTGTTGTGGCTGTTTGTTGCAACACAAAAGCATCGGAAAGCTCTTACTGTCAATCCAGCCTTGCTGTGACAAGCACCCTCTTCTGTTCTTTTTGCAGTGGCATAGTGTTGAGTGAGCTCTGCTCTGCACATAGTGCCTGGAGTCTCCTGACATCTCAGCCAGGTATGTGTGTATGTGTGTGCCTGTTTATGTGTGTGAGTGTGTGTATGTGTGTGTAAGAGAAAGAGAAATTGACAGAGACAGACAGAGAGACAGACAGACAGACAGACAGACACACACACACACACACACACACACACACACAGAGAGAGAGAGAGAGAGAGAGAGAGAGAGAGAGAATATGTGTGTGTTCGCTGTATATATGAAGAAAGGAGCAGATTCTTTAGCTCATCTTTCTTTCCAGGAATTCTCAGAAAGGTTACAAAATGTAGCCACAATAGACAGAGGGGGAGGGACAGAGGGAGGGAGGGAGAGAGAGAGGGAGGAAGGGAGGGAGGGAGGGAGAGAGGGGGGAGGGGGAGGGAGGGAGGGAAGGAGAGAGAGAGTGAGAGAGAGAGAGAGAGAGAGAGAGAGAGTAAACCAGTTGTCAGCAGAAAAGTATAGTTTAAGGGGGATAGCACCAAAGATAGAAAGATAACCTATTATGGAGATAAAAAACAGACAGTTATAACACTTCAGACTTGATTCTTTGTCCAGGGGAAAATGGACGGACCTGGGGTTTATGGTAAGATAACAGACAGCACAGAATACTCGTAAGGAACGTGCAATAGTTAAAAGCTATGGGGGGGAACTGAAAGAATAAGACAGGCAGCAAATATTTCATGCCATGTTTTAAAAGAAGCTGGATCCTTGGCAACTTAGGAGGTGGCTCACGTAACAGATATAGTAAGCGAGTGCGGGCGGTAGGTGGCAGTGTCTGCACACATCCTCCATGCTGGCTGAGGCTGGGAGGATAACTAGCTTGCTCACTGAAGCAAATCTCAGTGGGAAGAGATGGTTCTCGGTTCTGAGTTAGTCATAGGAGCATTCGCAAGCTCTGAGTCTGGGCCTTTCTAGGTATATATTATGGCACACAGAAACTCGGGGAAAATCTTCAGGGAACATTTCTGATTTCATTAAATTTTCACAGTTGCATTTTTGCTTCTTCTTAATTAAGTAATGATAGAGTTGAAAATGCGATTAAGAGCCCGGCTGTGGCTGCTTTTTACTTCTATTGGAATTGCTTAATTTATCTCCAGGGAAAGTGGCTCTTTTGTTGGTACGAGTACCAGAAGGACTCTAGGGACATGTTTGCTTGTAAGATGCAGGGCTATGGGGGTAGTTTCAATAGAATGGATGACAGAAAGACATGAAACGACTTGACAGTATAAAGCTGCATAAACTTTGGAGTTTGGAGTTACTGTGAATTAACAAGATGACTGCATTTAAAAAAGAATCATGTACCTGGAAGAGGCTGAGCTTACAAAGGAAAAAGGAGGCTTATGTATGCACGGAGACAAAGACAAATATTTCTATGTCAAAATGATAAGAAAATACCTGGAAATAATGATGGCCTCTATTGAGATAGCTATATGTTTGCTCTATCCGTTATCACCAAGTTTCTACTGAAAGTCATGTTAAGCTCGGGCTGCTGGGTACAGGCCTGTAATCCTAGCTTGATAATTCAGGAGCTAAGCAAGACAATGTAAACTCCAAAGGCTGCTTAGTTGCCTGGGATATGCAGTGAATTCAAGACCATCCTGGGTAACTTAATGAGACCCTGTTGCAAAAGAAAAAAAAAAAAAAAGTAAGAAAAGAGTTGGGAATTTAGCTCAGTGGTAGTCCACTTGCTGAGCATGGATGAAGACCTGGTTTTGATCTCCAACATTGCAAAACAAACTAAAATAACCCCTCAAATGTGTGTTATTTGCATGTTTGAAGGAATTTTAGAAAAATCGTGATAGATGGTTAGAACTGGATGCGGCATAAACTTTTGAAAGGACATGATTTAAATCTGATGAAGATTATTTTTGACATAAAGAAACCACCATCCATGGCAGGTTCATCATGACCGTGTATCTTCTGTAACACTATACTGCCTTCCTGAGGCTATAGCTGCCATATTTGCGGTTCTCCATGTCACTGCAGAAGAGCATCCCACGTCTTCTGTGCTACCAAGGGCTTCTAGACATTCTGCAGAAGACTCCATTTGCTCCAGACTTTACAACTCAGTAAGCCGGGCCTAGAGATAAGGGAGGTTGAAAAATAGATTCTTTGTACATTTGGAAAGTGAAAGAAATCCAGCTTGGGTGAGACATGGTTGGTCAAATGAAACTGGGGCTGGATGACCCAGGCATGAGAGAAGAACTATGAATAGACTGAGTCTATCCTGAACCTTCAGCATGGCCCTGCAATAGATTCAGGAACTTACTACTGGAGAAGACAGGGCTGCTATAGTGTGCACAGAGGGGTGCAGGAAATTGTGAGTCTTTTGCCTGCTATCAGTAAGACTTATCTGACAAACGGATTATACAACAGGAGCCTACTTAGCCCCTTTCTTGGGTTGTTACATTCCAGGGTTTTCTTTATTCTCTAGTGCTCATTGTTACCCACAGCTCCCACACTTACATATCCATAACCTTTGATCTGAATCAATGCATTGGTAAAATGTTCCCTTAGTACTTTGGTACCCTTTGAAATTATTTCTAGCAAACATGTCCACTCTTTTTCTCAAACCATTTTCAAGGCCAGTTATATAAACCTTGGCCTATGGTTCAAAAATTCTGATTCCTGCTGCAGACTCCGTCTTTGAAGGACTTTCTTAGGCTCTTCAGGGTAAATTGAAGGGATCGTCAGGGCCTGGATTTTCCTGGGCTCTCCTTGGTAAATTGAAGAGATCATCAGGGTTTGTGGCCAGGTTATTTAAAGGATTAAGTTTCCCAAAGGCAAGAGAAAGATAAGAAACTTTCACCTGAGTGAGTAGCAAAAACACCCTTTCTGAGAAGTAGAGAAATTAAAAACAAAACAAAACAAAACAAAACAAAACAAAACACCCTCCTGTGTTTTCCAGTTTGGGGCATGAGGATAAAAGTTGCAGTACAGAGCTTCCAGTATAATACTGGTGCCATTGCTTTTTGTTTCTCTTCTGTTAATTTGCTTTTGACAGGATGTTAGAATGTAGGCTGCGCTGTCCTTCAACTATGACCTGCATCAGTCTCCTAACTCTGGGGATTTTTTTTTTGATTTTTAATATTTTTATTACATATTTTCCTCAATTACATTTCCAATGCTATCCCAAAAGTCCCCCATAGCGCCCCCCACTTCCCTACCCACCCATTCCCATTCTTTTGGCCCTGGCATTCCCCTATATTGGGGCATATAAAGTTTACAAGTCCAATGGGCCTCTCTTTCCATTGATGGCCGACTAGGCCATCTTTCGATACATATGCAGCTAGAGACAAGAGCTCCGGGGTTCTGGTTAGTACATCATGTTGTTCCAACAATAGGGTTGCAGATCCCTTTAGCTCCTTGGGTACTTTCTCTAGCTTCTCCATTGGGAGCCCTGTGATACATCCAATAGCTGACTGTGAACATCCACTCCTGTGTTTGCTAGGCCCCGGCATCGTCTCACAAGAGACAGCTATATTTGGGTCCTTTCAGCAAAATCTTGCTAGTGTATGCAATGGTGTCAGCGTTTAGAAGCTGATTATGGGATGGATCCCTGGATACAGCAGTCATGGTATCCATGACTGGTCCATCCTTTCATCACAGCTACGAACTTTGTCTCTGTAACTCCTTCCCTGGGTGTTTTGTTCCCAATTCTAAGAAGGTGCACAGTGTCCACACTTTGGTCTTCATTCTTCTTGAGTTTCATGCGTTTATCAAATTGTATCTTATATCTTGGGTATCCTAAGTTTTGGGCTAATATCCACTTATCAATGAATACATATTGTGTGAGTTCTTTTGTGATTGTGTTACTTCACTCAAGATGATGCCCTCCAGGTCCATCCATTTGGCTAGGAATTTCATAAATTCATTCTTTTTAATAGCTGAGTAGTACTCCATTGTGTAAATGTACCATAATTTCTGTATCCATTCCTCTGTTGAGGGACATCTGGGTTCTTTCCAGCTTCTGGCTATTATAAATAGGGCTGCTATGAACATAGTGGAGCATGTGTCCTTTTTACCGGTTGGGACATCTTCTGGATATATGCCCAGGAGAGGTATTGCTGGATCCTCCGGTAGTACTATGTCCAATTTTCTGAGGAACCGCCAGACTGATTTCCAACTCTGGGGATTTTAAGAGTGTATCTGTATGCTTGGTTTAGGTGAAGGGATTTAAATCTTTATTACAACGTTAAAATAAGCATATACAATGTTTCAAATTTTGAAAGTAAGTCAAGATTTTCAGGTTGTTTGTTTGAGTTGATGTAATTAGTGGAATAAGCTGAACATAGTGTTCAAAGCTCAGTGATTTAAATGGGAGCATGTTTAGTTCATGTCCCTGCTGCTGAGACAAGAGGCCCTGACAAAAGCAACCTAAGGAGCAAAGAGCTGATTGTGGCTCACAGTTAAAGGCATCTGTGGTTATGGCAGGGCAATCAAGTCAGCATGAGCTTGAAGCAGTTGCTCACACTGCATCCTTAGTCAAGTAACACACAGCAAGGATGCTGCATAGGGACCAGCTTTCTCTCCCACCCTCAGACTGACCAGGAAACCCTGTCCAAGGAATGGGTTCACCCAGAATTAAGATATACCCTTCCCAGAAATACCTAGAGTCTGATCTTTTGGGTGCCTCTAGATTCTATGATCACAAGAAGAAATCACATCAGTGGAGATTTTTTTCTTTCTTTATCAAAGAAATTTTTGATATAATTGTTCACATTATGATAAGAGAAGTTAAAACAGATTTTTAAAAATTAATTAATGTACTTAAAACCTATAAACCCACTGCATGCTACAGTAATATATTTGATGAAGCAACTTCAGTTTTAAAATAATAATTTAACAAGAAAAGGAACAAGACATTTGAGAGCATGAAAGTACTGGATGCCAAGCCGGACTACAGGAAATTGATCCCCCCCAACCCAAATGGTAGAAAGAAAAAAAATTAACTCTTGCAAGTTGTCCCTGTGACTTCCATGTGTATACTGTGACCTGTGAGAATTACAATCCCCTTACTCACAGAAACCCCTTTCATTACACTACATTTGACTTTTCTCAGCTCATCACATGACCTGAAGCCACACTTGTGTAGGTTCATGATAGAGCACACAGAACCTTTACAGACAATACCATGATGCTGAGTTAAGCAGATTTTCCAATGTTGAGATTTTCCAATGTTGATGAATTTAGTTATCCAAGCCGTAAAAACTTCACTCATTAATTTCACTAACAAATTCATATAAACACTCTCTAAGCACTGGAACACTGTCAAGCTAATGGAAGCATTCATTTGAAGCTTGAATTAGTATTGGCAATAAATACTGTCAGTTGTTTTCCATAGATGACAGCCTCACTTTGTACATTTTTTAAAATAGAGGGTCTGCCAGAAACACAAGTCTGAGTAACCATATCTATTTGCCAGTTTTTAAAAGTACTAATTATGTTTTATGAAAATAGTAGCTGATTTGCCTCATAACTTAAACGATTGCTCACATTATTTTTTTTCATGTTAAATATTATACACTGGTCTGTGATTGATATGTCCTATGTGACTTTTGATTTAGTATTACACAGAATATGTAAAAGACACATTCCCAGATTTAGTAAGCTTGATGTTTGATCAAGGACTTTCTGTGGGGATAGTTGGTGTGCTAGCCATTAAGAAACTAGTGACCATCACTGGTTTGGTGGCACTACTCCGATTCCTTCTAAGGCAAGTGATTAGGTCCAGCATGGTTTCCTATATTCAACGCAAATGTTAATCTGGTAAAATCAGAAAATGATGAGTTTGTATTTTTCAACTAAGTCTGAAGTAGCAAACCCCTCCTAATGGTCACGGGAATCAAAGTTCAGCTTGCAAACTGCTAACGCACCGTGATGCTCAATTCTTCAACTGAACTAACAATTATTACATTTAATGTTCCATTTTATTTTTTTAACTCTTTAAACATTAACAAAATTTAAACGATGTGTTATTTACCTCCATTAAGTACATACTTTACTTACTGGAAAACTATATTTTGATAAACATTTCTTATAACATAACAAAGAGTAATAGTGGGTAAAATTGTTGAATGCTATCCCTTTCCTACTAAGCGTCATGCTTGGGCAGTGTACCTTATGAAGTATCATATCATAGATGATGGAGTCTGTTAGTCTAACCTCAGTGAACAGTGAGAGGATAAGCAGAATTTTTTCCACTTATGTATCAATTCAAACCATATATCATTAGTGATCACATTTTCTTCAGTAATTTATGACCATTTTGTTCTGTTTTTTTTTTTTTTTTCAATTCATTAGGAACCTTGTTAACATGTTTGATTCAGTGTGATTGGCTATTTCCAAGCAACAAGTATATCTTAAAGATAATGTGATTTTATTTCTTCTTGTCAGTCACCTGTTTTTCTTTTCTGAGCCAGAGAGTGGGATTTTATGGGGGGTGGGGGTGGGCCTTGGTGATCCTTGCTTTTGTTTGCACTTCTTCCTCTCTTGGTAATCTCATTCAGCTATTTGTTCTCCTTGTAGTTGTGAGCTTCATTCTTTCTGAGCTTAAATTTTCTCTCTTCTTTGGGGTATTTGCAAAGCACACTACACTCTCTTTTGTTATTTTCTGCCTGCAGAAGAATAAGCATGCCTACAGATTTCTCTTTTACCTTTTGATAGTAAACGGAAATCACTAGGTTAGTCATCAACCATTTGAAAATCAACTCGGTTACCCTACCTCCCATCTTCCCTATGGAGCTGAGTTACCCCTGTGATGATGACTCTTTCTTGTGATAAAACATGCTGACTTTAATTTTCACCCTCATTCATAAACAATTCCCATTCCTCAGCTCTCGAATATATTTTATCTTGTGTTTAATTTTTTTTTTAGTTTTATTTTTCATTCTGTTGTGAATTGAATTGTGTCTCTTGAATCTAAATTTTATATTGATGCTCTAACCCTAAAAATATTTAGCACTTGGAGGTAGGGTTTTAGGGGAGCATATAGGTTTAGTAGAAGCCCTGAGGCAGGTGGTCTCACAATGAAATAAATACCACTATGAAAAATGATATCAGAGGGCTTGTTTGTGCTCTCCCCAACACTGGAGGATACAACAACAATCTAAGTAATGAGTGAGCCACCACCAAGAAATGGCCATGGCTCATCCTTCAGAACTATGAGAGATGAGTGTCTATTTTTAAGTATTCTTAGAGTGTGGTATTTTTTTAAAGTAACTCAAGCTTATATGTTATTATATATCTGGAAATCTTTCTATCCTAGACAAACAACACTCCATTTTTCCTATTGCTACACTTTATTGACCTTGTCTTGAATCTTGAGATTTCTTTTCTTTTTTTTTTTAAATAGATATTCTCTTTATTTACATTTCAAATGTTATCCCCTTTCCTGGTTTCCCCTCCAAAAAAAATCCCTATCCCCTTCCTATCCCCCCCTCTGCCCCACTCACCAACACCCACTCCCACTTCCTGGCCCTGCCATTCCCCTACACTGGGGTATATGAACCAACCAGTACCCCCAGACCTTCCAGGGACTAAACCACCAACCAAAGAGTACCCATGGCTCCAGCTGCATATGAAGCAGAGGATGACCTTGTCAGGCATCAATGGGAAGAGAGGCCCTTGGTCCTGAGATTTCTAAATGTCTGGAAACATAGCCTATATCTTCTCATTTTCAGTACTGTCTAGCAGCTCTTAGTTTATAGTGGAAAAGGACTGTGACACTTCCTTTGCACTAACTTCTGGCCTCCATCTCCACTTCCTTCTGACTCACAGAGAAAACTGCTTATATTTCATTGGAAGATCCTTAAAGAAACAGCATAGGAATCCGCATGCTTGCCTTTCTCTCTAGCACATTCTAGTAATATGATATTGACAGACTATCCTTTGGTCTCTCTCTCTCTCTCACACACACACACACACACACACATTTGCAAATTGGGAATGTATCAGTGTCAGTATTCCAAGATGTTATGAGTGTGAGATAAACCTGAAACATACTGATTAGGACATAAAACACATTCAATATGCACAGACTGCTATATTTGTTCATACTAAAAACATTGAAACTTAATAGTAGATGTCTCTCCAATTTTTACTTAAAACTGAGGTTTTTAAGTTTATCTATTATCATGTTTTGTTTCAACTCTCTTTCTATTACAGTATATTTAGTCCTTCTTCAATGAAACTTTTTCCTCTGTGGCAATATGTCTACACAGATACTTGTTGGATTAGTTATATCCCCTGCTATATACTCTGGTTTTATGTTATTCCTCTAACAGATCTTTACTATAATTCTTTAGATGTAGACGAGACTCTCTGTATTTTATAGTGAAGCTATCCATTTTCATTTTTCTTTGCTTCATCATGTTCATTTTCTTCAATCCACTGCACTCTTTCATCTGCCTAATGGTTCAACACTAAAATTTCAGCTTCTGTGTCACTTTATCTTGAAACCCTTCCCTAATTCCTGTGATCTGGCCTAAATGGCTTTTTTTATGTGGTCCCTTAGCACACTGCTCCTTCTTGTCAAAGCACATATCACACTTGAATTGCCTCATTGCTTGTTTGTGCCTTCAAAAATATTGCAGTCTCTTTCAAGACAAGAAACCTGTATTTATCTTATTTACTATCAATCCTCTGCACAGTGTCTGGAATATAGTAGGCATTCTATAACCATTTATTAACTATGTAAGAATAGACATAAGCTTAAGAAAAATAACAAGAGAGCAGAAAGTGTTCGTGATATTTTAGAATCATGTCTTGACTATGCACTGATTTACATATTTATTGTGCTACAGCTTTGTTTGAATTTGAAAGCTATATTTAAAAAGTCACCAGACACATGATGGTACAAAGACCTAATGTTAGCCTTGAATTAAGTATGATTTAGGAATAATTAAATGGACAAGATAATTTTGAGATTTCTGAATTTCTTTATCTCCCCCTTGCCTGATTTCTCTTATCTATAGTTGTGGTAAAAAGCTACAGATTTTTTGCAGTAGTTTTCTTTTATTAATTTTATACTAAAATAGTTCATAATTATATCCTTGAAAATTCCTGTTATTTGAACAAATTTAACCATACCCAGAAAAGGGACTTGAGGTGTTCTGAACTGGGCACAGCTCAAGATGAGATTGGTAATAGTGGTATAAATCACAAACTATTGAAAGGGACAATAAGCATCCCAGATAAGATGTCATGCACCCTCTCCTTTTGTTCTGTCATGGAAATGGGAAGAGATCCCAACTGGGAAATCCTGGAGAACACAGTGCACTACTTGGGCTCGTAAGGTTTTATGAAAGTGTGCTCTGAGTTAAATTGTGTTTCCTGACTTCTAAAGTACAGAATATGTCCTGTGGCCAATAAAACGTTTTTACATTTCTTCAGTCATGCTCTCTGCTTCCTTTTTGAAATTATGCCCACCACAAAGGGCCATGATGACTTCAATAAAAACTTACTGGGGTTAGCAGTTAGATGTAGCCACAGACAAATAGCTTTCCCTGTTTTGTAACAGTAGCTACAAAACTTAATTAAGAGTTTTCCATCATGAAAATGGAAAAGTATCCTCCCAGATAAAGAAACTTCCTTTTCTGGAATGGAACACTGAAGTCCACATTATGGGAGAAAGAGAGAAAGAAAGAAAGGTTGTGGCATTTAATCAGTACCCATGAAATGCCTTTATACTTTTTACCCAAATGGTAATTTGCTACTCAGTCACCTCTTTCTAGTTGCATACCAATTTTAACCTTTCATTAGATAGCCTGAGAACACAAGAAGGTCTTTTCTTCAGGGCCACATGTCTTTTCTCTTATTCCCCAGGTTAATAAGTGAGAGAAATTAAAGTAATTGGATTGTGTTTCTGAGAGTTGGGATGAAAAAGCAAAGCAAAAGACAATGGAAAGACTGGTCTTATGACCATTTCCTTAAGGTACTTTATCACTTGAAAATAAAATCCAAACAGTATTAGTATTAATTGTCCTATTCATTTCAGGAAGGCCAAAAAACCAATTGTAATACTCTTCTAATGCTTTCTTTGAGCTCAATAATGTTTCTTCACCAATATACATTTCATACATGGTTATTAATTTCATCCATGAATTTGGAGTCAACACATCTCTGTAGATAATATTGAATATTATACACAAGTACAAGTGTAATTTCTTTAGGTTTTATCTTATATCCCAAACAATTTAAAATCTGAACATTCAGATATATATATATATATATATATATATATATATATTCTAAATAAAATCTGAAGAATCAGATATATATTGCCAATACCCAAGGTCCTATCTTCCTGGAAATCTATTGGTCCAACCAGCCAAGGAAATTGGTAAGATATCTGTGTTTTTCTCCCTGTCCTCCAATTCCATTTCACCAGTGTCATTTTAAGCCTCTAGCAGACAACCTTATGCCACGGCACTCCAGTGGAGTCAGCCTGTCAGGCAGAGATACCTAAAAGCTGTTCACGAGGAAAAGAGTTTCAAGGAAGCTCTCCTCCTGGAGT
The DNA here is from genome assembly GCF_978045245.1 of Mus caroli. Taxonomy (NCBI): domain Eukaryota; kingdom Metazoa; phylum Chordata; class Mammalia; order Rodentia; family Muridae; genus Mus; species Mus caroli. The sequence goes on from NW_028227256.1 coordinate 141,639,719, forward strand.
CTGATGAAAGCCAGCTCTCCAGTTGGGTCAGTTTGACAGGCGAAAGCCTGGAAGCTGCCCATGAGGAAAAGAGTTCCACGGAAATTCCCTCCTGGAGTTTGGCATTTCCCCTAACCCATAAAATTAATTTTTCATTCCTGCGTTAGTCTAGTGTATGGATCCATGTGCTCTATTTCAATATTTTCCTATCATAAGTGCCTTTTAAGATTGAATTTTGACATAGCTAAAGCCATCCGCCAGTGTTCCAACAATCCTAGTTCGTCCTTAGCAAGACCTTGGGCTTGGAATTCAGTACTGCCCCTGGTATTACACTATCTCTTTGAGTAAAAGTTAGGTCATTGCCCTTCACAGGAATTTACCATCACTAAGGAAGGAGGAAGTTTCAGACCAAAGGAGAAACCAGAATAGATACTTAGAACTGTAGCAGAGTTACACCCATACACACGTATTTACAATGGCCTAAGGGGAAGGTGGACTGTACAAGAGACTAAAATAGGAACTATGGAAAGCCTGGCTTCTAAGATTAGTGAATCTTAGGTGGAACCCTTGTTGATCCCAGCTGTTATCAATGAATTCTATCCCAGGTGGTTCCCGTTTGACCTTTTGTGTTTGCATTCCTCTGTTTTATGTAAGATTCCGGTGACCTCAATTGTACCTTGCGAATATGTCACCCAACTTCCTTATTGTCCTCTGCATAAAAAGTCTGATGCTCGAGTTGTAAAATTACACTCAGATTCCACACGAACTCTCCTGTGTGTGTCTGTTTGTCGTTCATCCATGCTTTGCCCACCCGCTTCGAGAGACCCCGTTCCAAGCAGACACAGGGACCCAGAGGGTCTGTGGCAAACCTTCAGGAGCCTGTCTTCTCTCCCTTCCTTCATTCCATAAAACCTTCACAGATCCTTGTAGGAGACCCAGTTTTCTTCCTTCCTGCCAACCCTCTTAACCCCTCTTCTATTCCATCCCGATTCCATTATGTCAGCTTTAAATACCTAGGAACAAGTTCTACTTAGTTTCCTCAGTGACTACACCCAAGAGCAACTCAGGAGCATTCTCTACCAGGGAACCCAGAGTCACCACAGGCTCCTAAGATCCAAAGAGAACAACAGAAATCAAGGGAAAAAAACTCACCCAACAAACACAGAGCATATATTATAGATAAAATTATAGTTACCTCAAATCTAGATGCTTAGACACTAGCTCTAAAACACAATCTATATGTGTTTTAAATAGACAATATGTCTCTATCAGAACTCAGAAACCCTACTACTGAGAAATGCAGTACAGTTGAAACACAAGACAAGGACTTTAAAGTAGCCATTATGAATATGTATGAGGACCTCAGAGAGAATAGGAATAAATCTATTAATGAAATATACAAATTTCACAAAGAGTAGAATGAAGTGAATATAATGTTTTATTTTAAAACATGCTTTTATTTATTATATTTTTATTATAAAATATATTATTTAGTATAAAATAAAATACAAATGTTCAACACAGAAAAGAGAGAACAGAATCACTAAGAAAAACCCAAAGCGCAGTAAAGCAGGAAATGAGAAATTTAGAAAGTTAAATAGGAACCTAAGAAACAAATCTCTCCCACAGAGTACAAGAAATGAAGATAGATAGAATCGCAGACACTGTTGCACTGTTACCAAGATAAAATAATGGATGCTCAGCCAAAGAAATGTTAAATGAGGGAGAGAGAGAGAGAGAGAGAGAGAGAGAGAGAGAGAGAGAGAGAGAGAGAGAGGAGAGGCAGAGAAGTAAAGGAACAAACATCTGTGGAATCTTGGACATCATGAAAAGACCAAATCTATGAATAATAGGAGTAGAGAAAGGAGAAAAAAAGCTAGGTTAAAGGCCCAGAAAACGTTTTCAATAAAATCATTAACAAATTTCCCTAATTTACAGAAGGAGATGCTTATCAAGGTACAAGAGCAGACATACCATAAAATAGACTGGACCAGAAAAGAAATTTCCCTAGACTGAACCAGAAAGGAGTTTCCCTTGGCACATAATAATTAAAACACTAAACATACTGAACAAAGAAAGAATATTAAAAGATGCAAGGATAAAAGATCAAGTAAAGGTAGGCCTATTGTGTTCCAACTTCTCAATGCAGTCTCTAAAATCCAAAGGGCCTGGTCAGTTGTGCTATAGACTCTAAGAGTCAGAGATGCCAGCCTAGATTGGTATACACAACAAAATTTTCAATCACCATAGATAGAGGAAATAAGATATAACAAAAAGAAATTTAAGTAGTATATATAAACAAATACAAACCTATAGAAGGTGCAATAAGGGAAACTTTACATGAAGAGGTTAACCACACCCAAGAGCACACAAAGAATAAATAATCTCAGACAAGGAAAGCAGAAGAAGGAGGATAGATCCCACACCAAAATAAAGGTAGTTCTAAGAGACAAATTCATAGCACTAGGGGCCTAAGTAAAATAATTGAAGAGATCTCATATTGGTAACTTCATAGCACACATGAAAGTTCTAGAACAAAAAGAATTCATTCCAAAAAGGAGTACACAGCAAGAAGTAATAGAACACAGGGCTGAAATCAATAACATAGAGACAAACTGACAAACAACCAATAAACTATAAAGAATCAATAAAACAGAGTTGGTTCTTTGAGAAAATAAAAAATATTCACAAAACATTATTCAAACTAACTAACAGGCAGAAGGAGACAAAGGGGTGGGAGCACACATAACAACAGACACCGAGGAAATCCAGGGAATCTTAAGGACATAATTTAAAATTCTCTTTGCCAGATATAAAAAAATCTAAAAGAAATGTATAATTATGAAATATAGCACACACCAAAGTTAAATCAGTATCAGATAAGCAATTTAAATAGACATATAACCCCCAGTGAAATAGAAGCAGTAATTTAAAGTCTAAAAATTGGTTTTAGAGCTGGAAGGAGAAGTGGGCACAGAACTCTACTCCTAACCTAGAAGCAAACTCCAACTGATAACCACTTGCAAATGAAAATTTAGTTTTTTTCCAGGGGAGTCTCTCTGGGGAAACAAAAGGATAGGCTGCATGCCCAGCGGTAGATGCAAACAGAAAATGAACTCAGCTGAATTTTTGGAGGTTCCTTGCTAATAACATTGCCCGATAGCTGTTCCTTTTAAATTATTTTCTTTTATATACTATATTTATTTTTATTATAATTATGTTTTATTTTTTTCTATTTCCACACAGGTCCTCTTTATATATATTATGGCTTCAAAGAAATCACTCCAAATACCCATAGAAACCTAATGTTTGACAAAGAAGCCAGAAATACAAACTGGTTAAATGACAGCATGTTCAACTCGTAGTCCTGGTAAAACTGGATGGCTACATATAGACAAATGCAAATAGATCCACATTCATCACCATGCACAAATCTCAACTTTGAATGCATCAAAGATATCAACATAAGGCAGGATACACTGAACCTTATAGATGATAGTTGAGGATAGTCTCAAACTCAGCACAAAAAAGGCTTTCTGACTAGAACACTGATAGCATTGGCACTAAGATCAACAGTTAATAAATAGGAATGAAAGATCCTGGCAGAATGTAAAAGGAAACAGAAGCCCTGAAATTGGCAAGATAGATGTCAGTGTTAGCAGAACTAGCTTCACTGATTTAGAAAAATAGAGGTGCACAATGCTCTGGCCACTCCTTGAACCTGTGTGTCTGCCAATGTTCTGACCAGATGTGTGCCCATTGCTGCACCTTCATTAGACTCTTTCCTTGTACCCCTCCCATATTCTTGAGAATAGACATTGTTTAGATCTGGAAATCCCCTACTCTCCCCCTTCTCCTTCCCCCCCTGAGGGCCTATAAAAAGTGGGATCTCTTTCCCATTGGTGTCGACTCCTCTACCCCTGCGTGGGATATGAGTCGTCCCCAGAGCTCTGGCTTTCTCCAAATAAAGCCTCATGTGGTTTGCAACAAGCTCTGTCTGTCATGAGTTCTTGGGTGTCCGCTATTGTCCTGAGGCCTGAGTGAGGGGCTCCTTTTGGAGTCTTTCAGGAACTCATGAAACTAAAAAACTTTTGCAAGGCAAAGAACAACCATCATGCAGATAAAACAGCAGACAACAAAATGGAAAAAAAGAAAAACCACCTATACTTCTGACTGTGCAGCGATATCCAAAATATAAACTCCTCCAAAAAACTTTATATCAAGAAAACAAACAAAATTTTAAATATGAGTACAGATGCAAACACAAATGGCTGAAAAGCACTTAAAAATATTCAACATTCTTAGTCATCAGGGAAATGAAAACTGAAATTACCTTGAGATTTCATCTCACACCTGTCAAAATGGCAAAGACCAATAAAACAATGCCATCTCATGCTGGTGAGGCTACGGAGTAAAGAGAATACTCCTCTATTGCTGCCGGGAGTAGAAAACTTGTATAGACACTATGGAAATGATGTAATCTGAATAAATTGTGTAATATTTTTAATTGTAAATTTTCCATGAATTTTCCATACAATTCATATTCAGTCTATTTAAAAACAAAAAGAAAAAAGGTGGTGTTTAAAAATATGCAAGGGATTTATGAATAGAAACCCAAAACATATTGGGCATTTTTTCTCATAAGAAAAATATATATCTGGGTCAGCTATGGTGGTGCATTTTCTTAGTCCCAGCATTGGGAAGCAGAGGCAGGTAGATTTCTGTGAGTTTGAGGTTAGTGTGCCCTACATCCAAAGTTCTAGGGCAGCCAGAGATACACAGTAGGAGCCCACATCAAAAGTGAAACAAAACAAAACAAAATGAAACAAAACAAAACACAGAAGCAAATCCAGAAAACATATCTAGCTATGTAAGGGTTACCAGGATAACAAATTGAGATACACAGAAGACTTCCAGAAAGATGATAAATCAAGGATAAAATCAAGAACCCCTACATAATTACAATCTTTTTGTACTTTTTATTTTCTTACTAGTTTGTTTTTATTGAAATGTCTATTAAAGAATGACCCTTCAAATATTACCAGAAAGTGAGCAAAACAGATAATTTCCTTATTGCCCCCTCCCAACCCTCACGATAGGCAACTGTATTATCTTCACATTAATTGCAGTTTAAACAACTCAGATTTAATGAAAGTTTTAAATTTGATTTTCCTCACCCACAGTTACACAGAGAGAATATGTTTGGCATTACAAGATGGAAGAGGAAAATTCAGTATTTTGTCATGTGCACTTCTTCAGTGACTTCCACATAAGTTTATAGAGACAAAACTCTGACAACAGAATTCTTTGCCTATTCTTCAGATACCTTGAACACCTTTGCCCATGCTTTAGCTTTCTCATCTCTACTGCCATCTAAGGAAGAACTGTGCCTGTATTCACCAGTTCTACTTGGAGAAAGATAGCATTGAACAATCCAGAGAATATATTCTTTAAAAGGGTCTCTAAGCACAGTTTGCTCACAGTCAGTGATGCACTTGAGCCAGCAAGTGTTTAATTTCTTACTTAATAAAATTACCAGAATGTGGATCTTAAAATAGAGAGGTATTTAAGAAATGCCTCTTTGGGGAGTGATTGCTATCAACCGCACATAAAGCACAATTGGATATTGCAATGGTACTTACTGTACGGGAGCATCTGTTCCTGGGCCTATTAATCCTCTTACTTATAAAAACCACCCACCCCTGAATGCACAGAGGAAAGGAGGGCACAGAGCGTGATGCTGACAGCTGTAGGTGGGAAGGGGCCAGGACCACTGAGAACATCCCTGAAAGCCACTTTAAGGCACTAAAGTCTAGCATCTGTTTGCTAATATTATTTTATCACTCTGCCAGGTCATGTCCAGTTTATTCAATCTAATGTAAGTAATGAACATGGAATCTTTAGGGCAGCTAAGGACATTTCCTAATGAATATAAGAACCTTAGAAGGAAGAATGATAATAACGGATGGAGGACTGTTCTTTGAATCACTAGACCAAAGAAATTGAACATGACATAATAGCTTCTTGTTTTTGCCAGAGACTCACTCTGGCTCCTCAGAGAGAAATTCAATCATTTCTGTTTCGGTCAACTCTTTATCAGCTGTTTAAATTACTTGATGAATGGCTCTAGTGAATATCCTGGGGACTGGAATTTTTATGAATAGCTTAGGGTGCTTGTCAGTGTAATAGAAGAGTTTAGAATATTTGGGCTGAGCATATTTTCCTTGCCAAATCTTGTATCCAAAATAACTTGTAATGAACTCATGTGCCTAATTGCTATCTTTCGAGAGTTGCTTTCATTTCCATTTCCATATTTCAGTAAAACAGTTCAAATGAGACCATGCTGAGGGTGAAACACATTAAGATTATATTATACTAAGATTAATCATTACTTTTAAAGTAGATGATGCTATTTTAAGACAGGAATATATATATATATATATATATATATATATATATATATATATATATATATAAAATCTTCTAGCTTTTTGGTTTCTTAAGTTAAAGATAATGTTTATTTGTAGATGCAGTTCTAAATGATTTAAATATCATGATTGATTTCATTTTCATAAAAATACTTGCACTGGATTTATAATTAATAGTTCTGCTTTATAGATGGTGAAATCTTCATTTGCAGAACTTTGAAAGCCACCTGAGGTCACAGAGCTATAAGAAAACATTCTTGAAATTATAATCAAAGCCTCAGAACCTACATTCTTCTCCCAATATGCCAATTTTCCAAAAACTACCTACAAGTTGGGAGTGTGTGTGTGTGTGTGTGTGTTGCAGAGGAAGTTTTGGGAAATGAAGAGGACAATTTAGTAATTATCCACGTGTTCCTAAACAGAACAACTTGAACTGAAAGTGCTGATATTCAACATTTTGGATCACAGCCAATTAAAAATGTTTAATGCACATGGCATTATGCTGTTTTAGTTACAGTGTGCAAGGGGGGATTTAACTAAGCAAGGTCAGAGATAACTCAAAAAGGTGCATATTCAGCCACAGCCCTATTGCTGAGAAGGAAGCCATAACTCTGGTGTTGCATCTTTGGAAGACATAAGACATTATTCTACATTCAATCTATTTCTGCCTCCAGAAAAGAAAGCCCAATATTTTCTGCAGCTGTGGCTAACATCTTCTTCTCTCTTGTGAGCCTAAGGTCCTCTTTTGTGAATTTTGTTGTATTATCTCCACCCATCTCATTCTCAAGCATTTTAACTTGTATCCACTTAACACTTTGTCTAACATTCATTGTTCAGAATGAAGACATTCAGGGGATGACCCTGAGATAGACACCTTTATTGGGGGTTGTTTTAGAATCTACCATCCATCCTTGATCCAAATAGTCATGGTGAAGGTATACAGCACATCTTGGAAGGTTTCTGGGACCAACTTCTTCAGAAGAGAGCTAAGGACAAGTTGATAATTAACATGTCACCTACACATTGTTCTTTTGTACATATTTCCTTATAAGTTCTAGACATATTAATAGATTTCTCAATTATGTTTGCAATAGATACAAATAGCAAATAAATTTTTGTGGTTCTACAGTTGAAATTTTCTATTCATAATTAATGAATTGATAAAATTACAGTAATTATTTTCATCTTAATTGTATTATCTTAATTTACATAAAGATAAAATTATACTTCATGTATTAAATATGAAGAAATATTATAAAGATCATGATTTAAATATGCCCAATCACGTTTCTAAACCTTGGACCTCATGTGTAGAAATTTAGGAATTGTAAATTTAGGTTCTCTTTCTCTCTCTCTGTCTCTGTCTCTCTCTCTCTGTCTCTATCTGTCTCTGTCTCTCTTCATCTCTCTCTCTTTCCTTCCTTCTTTCTTGGTTTTATTTTGACTTAGTTTTTTTCATACACTATATACTTATAATATTCTTTCCCCAACTCCTCCCACATCCTTCTTGATGTTCTCTCTCAAAACAAAAACAAAATAAGTAAATAAGCAACCAACAAGACAAGAATTAACCAAACCAAACAAAGATTAGCCCTGTCAGCCCCAGCTAAAACATGTGTTGTCCAACTTCTCCTGAGAATGAGATTTGCTTAGAATGTGGTTAATGTACCCAGCGTTACTTTGTTGGAGAGCTGATTTTCCATTTCCCAACAGCTATCAATTATGAAAAGCTCCCAGTGCTGCAATTTTGTCTGGTTTGACCTATGCAGGTCATCTGAAGCTGTCACAGTCTCTGTGAGTTCATATGTGTATCAGTTCTGTTGTGTCTGGAAGACACTGTTTCCTTAGAGACCTCTACCAACTCTGGTCCTTAAAATCTTTTCACTTCCAACCTCAGAATTGATCTCTGTGCCTTTAGGAGTGGGATCTAATAAAATTATCCCACTTAGAACTGAGTGCTCCCTCCCAGTCTCTTACTCTTTACACATTGTGTGTTAAGTAGCAGGTGTATCTCTCTTTAAAGAACAAAGGATGCTAAACGCATGAAACTCAAGAAGAATGAAGACCAAAGTGTGGACACTATGCCCCTTCTTAGAATTGGGAACAAAACACCCATGGAAGGAGTTACATAGACAAAGTTTGGAGCTGTGATGAAAGGATGGACCATCTAGAGACTGCCATATCCAGGGATCCATTCCATAATCAGCTTCCAAATGCTGACACCATTGCATACACTAGCAAGATTTTGCTGAAAGGACCCAGATATAGCTGTCTCTTGTGAGACTATGCCGGGGCCTTGCAAACACAGAAGTGGATGCTCACAGTCAGCTATTGGATGGATCACAGGGCTCCTAATGGAGAAGCTAGAGAAAGTACCCAAGGAGTTAAAGGGATCTGCAACCCTATAGGAGGAACAACATGATGAACTAACCAGTACCCCGGAGCTCTTGTCTCTAGCTGCATATGTATCGAAAGATGGCCTAGTCGGCCATCACTGGAAAGAGAGGCCCATTGGACTTGCAAACTTTATATGCCCCAATACAGGGGAATGCCAGGGCCAAAAGAATGGGAATGGGTGGGTAGGGAAGTGTGGGGAGGTATGGGGGACTTTTGGGATAGCATTGGAAATGTAATTGAGGAAAATATGTAATAAAAAAAATTACAAAAAAAAAAAAAGAAAGTGGATGGAAGGAGAGGACATGGGACCAACTGATGAGAGGTTAGGGAAGAAAATAATTCATGTAAATATGTTTTAATTTTTAAAGAGTACATTAAAAATAAGTCTTGTCAAATTGCAGAAATAAAGGTTTGAAGAATTAAAAAAAAAAGAACAAAGGAGTTTGGAATTAAACTTAAAAAAGACATAAATTATTTCCTATTGTTTCTGTTTTTTTTTTTCTGTTTATTTGACTGTAAAAATTACCTAATTTGTAGAGTGAGATATACCTTTCAGATTTAAAAGTGTTGGTGCAAATAACAGGACACATAGGCTGTAAGGGTTCAGTCTCCCTTGATATATGTGGTCTGTGTGTCTGTTACCTTGACTTAGCGATGGCATGTCTCTGATGGACTATTTGCTGAGTTCCCCTCACTACCAAGTATCTTTTATTCCCACCATGTTCCTGGGACATTTTAATATGGCCAAGCTCTGCAATGATCCTCCCATAGGAAGGAAAATCACCTGTTGGAGGAGAAGGGAACTAAACTGGGGATAAAAGTGATTTGTGATTAGCTGAGCTTTCTCAGAAAAGGTGATATCCAGTCACAGTGTGTGTGTGTGTGTGTGTGTTGTGTATGCATGTATGTATAATTTATTTCCTTTGTTAATGTTTGACATGTTTTTTAAATGAAAGGTTGTATTCATTGATTTACTCTTTAATGTTTATTTATTTGTTTGTTTAATTGTTAGAATCCAAGTTCAACATGCCTTTTCATTTTTATTACAAAGAAATTTGTTTCATATTTTATATTTAAAAGTTTACAGTTCTTCTATGTTATGTGACTGCAAAACTCTATTACCTGTATTTTCCTACCTGCTGATCTCCGGGAGTGTGCTGTGAATTGCCTTTTGTACTAAATTCTTGCTGAACTTTGGTTCTGAATAGCTCAGAGACAGCTCTATGCTACTCATTAGTGGAGTGTTTTTAAGCCCATGGTGGCAGGTAAAGGAGAGTCTTATAAAATATTCATAAGGAGTAAAATAAACTGGATTAGGACTTGCAAGTGTGCCATAAAATTGTACCACAACTTGAGATAAGTCATTTAACCCTCAACCCTCAATTTCTTCAGTAGCAGAAGGGATATGTTAGTATTTGTTTTCTGAAGTGGTTGTGAATTTAAAATATTAATGTTGGTCATTTAGTACATGATACCACTTTTTGGTGATTCAGAACTACTATTGTTTTTCTTAGTAGATTATGTTCTCTTAAGAAATAGAAATTCTATTAGCTAACTAATACATTTTGGGGAAAGGAGTCATTCATTAATTCAACTAACATATATATAATTAATCGTGGATTATTTTTCATGATGCCACAGAATGCTAGACATTAAGAAAGCAGAGACTTTATAACTCAGCAGATGTAGGCTTTGACCTTTGGTGTCATCAACTATTTATAAATTTTCCCAAGAGACTCTGACAGGCAGTAGGAGGAAGAGGTGGGTTAGTCGGATTGCATTTCTCTTTTCCATTTCTACTAATGAAATCCTTTTATTTTTATCCTTTTTTGGGTCCCTCAAAAAGATTTCATTCCAAGTTCTTTGCAAAAATAAGGTTGGAGTACTTAGTGAAGAAGCTTACTGCTAAATCTGCCCCTAAATCTTGCAAGTTTGTCGTTCTAACCACAGAAAGAATTGTATAGTCACAGAATCATCACATAGGATTTTAGATCAGTGCTTCTTCAACCTTCCCTGTGCATTGGAATCACCTTGAGAGATTTAAAAATCTTGATGCCCAGGTGGCTCCCAGACCAATTATATCAGGTCTCCACAGGTGATTCCGATGAGCAGCCAAAGTTGGAAACCACTGGCTTGGCAGGAGGGAGAGGTGACTTTGATTTAAATTGGGAAGAAAATGCGTATGGAGAAAGTAGGATTTGACAGATGGGCTGAATGTTGATGGAGAAAAATGGAGGCATCTTTGTTGATATAGAAATATTGGCTTGAGAGAGAAAGAGTGTGTGAGAAGAGAAATAGAGGGAGAGGGTGTGAGGGAGAGGGGAGTGTGGGAGTATAAATGAAAAGTATAACAAGACATTAAAAATTTATTTCCCAGAAAAGACATGTAGTTGGGTTAGCAGGGAGATGAATAGGATCTGGGGAGTTGGTGGAGGGGAAACTATGTTCAGAATGTATTGTATGAAACATTTTTTTCAATATAAAACAAGAAACAATTTACTTTGGTGGCTCCATCACTTGACTCCTGTGAAAATGTGATTAATGTAGTTAATCTCTAAATATCTGTTTCTTTACCTGCAAATTAGGAGATAAAGGGTCCATTGACAAAGTTTAATACAGTCCAAATGGGAAAATTAATACAAAGCATATCGTTCAGCATCTCTTCAGTGGGTGTGAATTAAATTGAGCAGCTGGAATATAAACACCGAGTGGAAGAACAGAAACAGGAGTTAGTAGACCTTTCATACCTCCTCAGAGCTGTAGCCACAGAGAGCCCCTAACCTTTATACCTTGTCTCCCATTCACATTGTCACTAACTTTCCCCTTTCTGATTTTCCTCATAGATTTACTACTTCATGATTGATACCCTTAGCTCTAAAAATATGTAAACTGCATTTTTCCCAGGCAGTACCCCAGTGCCACTGTCTCAGAACCTTTTTAGGAACAAAAGGCAATCATATTGTATGTTTTTGTTTGCAGTTAGCTCTCAGACTTTTGCAAAATCAGGTGTGGTTGCAGCTGGCTTTTCCTTTGAGTGAGAAACATAAATCCAAGTGAAGATGCCTCACCAGAAGACTCATGCAGAATAAAACAAACAAACAAACAAAGAAGGGGGTAGAACAAACACCGGAGGGAACATCTATTCTAACAGATATGCAAAACACAACAAAGAAATGCACAAGATATGACAGAAGAAGCCACTGCAACACTTCTAATAACTCTCATCTCCTAAGTATCAGAAAATGAGATAACAAGATAAACAGGGTTATCCTCATAGAAAAGCCAGGCAGCAACACAATAATAGAATTCTAAATCAACTTCCAAAGTAAATATAGACAGGCATTTTCAACCAAATGTTTGCAAATTGAATTAACATTACTCATAGTCATAGGTAGGTTGGTTTTACTTCAGGGACTCAAGGTGATTTCTAGATATGCAAATCAGGTGTATGTAATATAACAGGGTTGATAATATTGACAGAAATGACACCATCTCCATAGATTTATGAAAGGCAGCTGATAATGTTCAGTTCAGGATACCTTTATCATAAAAGTTCCAAAGAACATAGGACATTGTGCTTTATTATAGTTAACACATGTATATAGTGGTGTGTGTGTGTGGATGTGCATGTGAGTGTGTGTGTGATTGTGTGTGTGTGTGTGTGCGTAATTGTGTGTGTGTGTGCTTATGAGTTACAGTGTATGCCTGGAGGTCAAAGACAACTTTTGGGAGCTGGCTCTTTGACTCAAACTCAGAACATCAGACTTGTTTGCAAATACTTTTAACTTTTGGGACGTCTTACTCAGTTAAAAGCAGTAACTTTTCTAAGTCAATCACAATCTCATCAAGACAGAAGTTAAGAGAAAGATCCTATTAAGATCTTCAAAACAAAAACATCTAGCAATAAATCCAACCAAGGAATTGAAGTGCCTCTACACTGATAATTTTAAGATCCTGAAGAAGAAAGTTGAATAAGCTAGATGATGGAAAGACCCTTTAACTTATTGATTAGCAGAATTAATATTATGAGAAAACTATATTATCCAAAGCTGTATACATATTGAGCACAATTCCTATCAAAATTGCAATTAGATTCTTAGTAGTAGTAGTAGTAGAAATAATTTAGTCAGAAGACTAAAGACCCTGAATTGTCAAAGCAACCCTAAAGAGCTAAAACAACATTGAAAATATCATGATTTCAAAATATTCTAAAGAAACATAGTAACTAAACATGCTACTGGAATACATCCAAATATGTAGATCAATAAATACAGGAATAAAATAGAAGAGCCAGAAATAAACACATAGAGTCACAGCTATTTAACTTTTGACAGAGCAGTCAAAATCATACATTAGAACGAAAAATCTCTTTAGCAAGTGTTGGGGAAAGTGGATATTTATGTATAGAAAGGGAAAACTAGATCTATTTATCTTTTTAAATTTGATTATTTGGAAATCTCCTTTCATGCAGCCTGATTGTACTCACCTCCCAGTCTTCCCATGCCAAAGAGGCCTCCCCATCACCTCGCCCAAATAAAAAAAAAAAAAAGAAAGGAAAGAAAGAAAAAGGCAAATCCATGTTGTGTTATCCATATGCTCACTGGAGGAAGGTCATATTCTTAGTGGCTAGCCTTCCTATGGAATGGTGAGTCTTTTTCCACTTTTCTCTACCTGTAATTCCTCCCCCCCCCCCAGAAGCCATCAACTGAGGAGAGCTCTGCTGTGCCTGGGGAAGGGGCAGGCCCTGCTCTCCTGTGACCAACATGACTTCCTGTGGAAGCCCTGACATGGAAGACCATGGACATGGCCTTTGGTGGTAACAGAGGCCACAGACATCAACCTGTCTCTGGGCATATCAGAACCACGGATTTACTCATGGTCCTCAGCAGCTCCATGAACCACAGGCCTCAACAAGACTTCAGGTGGCTGCACATGCCATTCACATCAGCCCCAAGGACATCATGAAGGCAACAGTCTATGGCACAGACTGTATACGTCCACCAGGATCTCAGGCTTTATGGTGGCCTGAGGCAGCAGCACGAGGCACAAACACCAACATGGCCTCCAGTGACATCTCAGACAACTGCAGTCCTTCCAAAGGAGGTCCAATCCAGAAAGTCAACGTTTGCCAGGGAGATTCCATCACCGGGTGGCAGGTGCAGAGGTTGAGTCCGATAAAGTTAAAATGGATAAAATTTTGAAACAAAAAATCATGGAAAAGCCTCTCAAAGGGACAGGCATAGCAGAGAATATTTTTTGAGAAGGACTCCAGCAATGTAGAAAAATCAAGCAGGACTTGATGAATGGAACATTATGAATACAAAGCTGCTGCAGAGTGGAGAAAATAATCACCGGAGTTAAAAGACACAGAAAGGGAAAATGGTCGGCTAATCATGTCATCCAGGACTGATCTCTAGACCATAGAAAGAAATACAAAATTTAAACAGCATACAACCAAATCTTCCAATTGACAAATGGGCTAAAGAACTGAATATATAGCTTTCAAAATATTAAAGTGGCCAATGAGCACCACAAAATATTCAGTATTCTGGGACATCAAGAAAATGCAAGTTAAAACGGCCATGGGATCCATCTCAGCTCAACTTTCATGGCCAGCATCAAGAAAACAAATGATAACCAATGCAGGCCATAATGTGTGGAAGCAAGAATCCTTAATGGATCCTGATGGGAATGTAAACTTATGTAGCCGCTATGGAAATCAGTGATGAAGCTGTCTGAAATACTAAACCGAGAGCTAGCTGACAACCCAGCTATAATACTTCATGGATACACAACCAAAGGACTCTAAGCTCTGTCACAGAGGTACTAGCACATGCATGTTTATTGTTCCATATTTGCTTACTCATAATAGACCAACCTACATAGCTATTCATCAACATATGACTGGATAAAATAAAACCTCCCACATATACACAGTAGAATGTCATCTAGCTACTAAGAAAAAAAGGTGTAATCAGAACATTTGCAGAAAAATGCTTTGAAACGGAAAGTTATTATGTTAAGTGGAATAAGCAAAGCACAGTAGAGCAAGTGTTGCATGTTTTGTTTTGTATGTAGAAGTTAGATTTTAATTTTCATGAATGTATTGGGATCTAGGTCATGAAGTTAGAATGAGGACAATGAGAAGGAAATAAGAGAGTGTAATGGGTAGAGAAAAAAGAGTAGTGGAATACACGTACCATGAAATTGGAATGGAGTTCTGGGATATTCAGGAAGGAAGTGGAGAAGAATAATGTTGAATAAAGAATATGTGATAGTTCTGTGACAAAAAATTGTTACTTTGAATGCTGACTTAAAAAAAAAGAGTTCTTCATTGCAAGTTCTTGCACAAACTGTGATCAACTGATACTGGGTTCTATCAAGTAGAATGTTCCATTGGCTACAGTGTCCTCAGTTTGCAAGAGACCATGCTCTGTCCTTAGAACTACAAACAAGACTCCAGGTCTTGTTTGTAGTTCTGTTGAAATCCCACATGCAAGAGACTAAGGAAGAAAAGGATGTTTAAATTGAGCAGAGTTCTACTTCGTACTACTCTAATAAATGTGGGCAGGATGCTTTCATGTCTTAAATTTTAATGTAGGTAATTTGATGAGATATTGAAATCTGTTCTGCAGATCCTAAAATAGTTCTTCATCTAGATTCAAAATCTCCTGACAATCATAGGTAGGAGTGAATATAGTACTTAATATCTTGAATGTAGAGATACACTATGAAAGATTGTTTTCCAAGCAAATTTGTTTTGAAATTTCTGAAATAGAAACATTTAACATACATTTGCTATAGCAAAACTGACCTGAAATTATATCAGGTGATTTTGAAAGACCAAGGCATAATAAAACACACATGTATGTATGTGTCTTTTATGAATTAGCTCAATTTTTATAGAGTCAAGGATAACTCAACATAAATTCATTTTCTATTTCAGTATATTTTTTTATCAAGTACCCTAGTCAGACCTCATATTTACTTAAAAATTTTCCCACAGTACCACTTTCTATCCTTTCATTATGAAGCTTCCAAAGTTTAATGCAAAATTTCTTTCTCACAGTGAAGTCATTGAGTAAAAATATACTAAATCAATGCTGCTCATTTCAAGAGCTTTAATTCGTCCTTAGGCAGAAAGGCAGCACTGTCTCTAGCAGTGCAGTGAGAAGCTGAAGCCACTGTCCACTGGACTCCCCTTGGATGCCAAGGGACTTCTGAGGTCCATGCGCAGAGTTTCACCTACTTCCTAACAATTTAGATCCCCCGATTAGCATATGTGACAATTCGTTAATTAAATAATGATTAAGCAAGAAGAATGTATTCCTATTTTCTATTCTCTGGGATATTCTTCTATAATCTCACCAAATCAGTGAAATGACTAATCTGGTTTAATGCAATGAGACACATTTTAGTCTGAATCAGAAGTTGTTTAAAATAAGATATGCTTTTTGGGTCTATTAGGTGGTCTACCCTAGGTATCTGGCAATATGCATATGTATATGCACTATCCTGGATAAAAAATGTACTTTTAGCATTTGTTTTGATGAATGTACTTTTCAAATATATTTCTTGGGTGTGATCATTGTTATTTTGTGTCTTTCTGAGACAGATTCTTATTATATTGCCTTGTTGGCCTAGAGCTAGTTATATAAACTAAGATGTCCTCCAATTTACGGTGATCTTCCTGCTTCTGCTTCTTGAGTGCTGGGATTAAAGGCCTGTATATATTATTTTAATTTACAGCACAACAAAATCAACCAGTTTCAGCAGGATGCTATATGGAAACAGATCACAAGGTGGTAGTAGAGTATTTGTCATGTCCTATGCAGCCACTACAAGCAGCAGCATGGTAACATTCTTTTAAAATATTTATTTAGATTTATGTGCAATTGACTTAAAAGCAAATTGAAAATTTTAAACTTCAAACATTTTTCTGGGCATCATGTTGCTTTACAACATAAGAGTACATTGAATAAACACGTTAGAAAACAAAATGTAGATGAAGTCAGAAATAAATCCAAGGAAGGGTTGTGTAGCAGCAGTCCAGTTGGCAAGGTGGCAAAAAGGTCATCTTGGTTTGAAGAGGAAAACAACAACAACAACAGAAATGCATGTCGCATGTCTGCATATGCACAGACATCTGTAGGTACTGATATATAGTTATGCCGTTTGCACATAGTATATGATGTTTGCCTCATGTTTTCATCCCATAAGCACTCAATATGTGTTTTCTTCTGTGGAAGCAAGCTGTTCAGCTTTGGGCCTCACTGCCTTTCACATCCCCTCCTAGACTTGCTCAAAAGTCCTTTGATTCCAAAGCCCCTCCTGACACCTTCCCAGGCTGTCTCTTTCTTGCTTTGATGTTTCTGCCTGGTATGTTATTGGACAGTTTTAAGGAAACTATGCCTTTTAGTGCTTGTGTTTATTTTTCTTCCTTGCTTGTGTCTTATTTGCCTCTAACTACAATAAAAATACTACACAGATGAATGTCAGCCTTTCCAAGGGAAGGGGTAATATGAAAAGAGAAAAAAATGCATAAGGCCATCTTTGTTTTTTCTAGAAGAATGGAAGGAATTTTTAATTTATCACAGTCTCATATCTCATATAGATGAGCATAATATATATATGTATATATATATATATATATAGTATGTATGTATGCAGAAATATATCTATAGTTTGTCTATAAAACAGAACTATGTATGCATATAAACTACTGTTTTTAATCTGTGGTTCAATAGTTAACATTTTCTATAAATGATGAGATGAGTTTTCTTAAATGATGAGATCAGAGATTTTATATATATATATATATATATATATATATATATAATCATTAGGTAGTTATCGTTCTTCTATTCAGGTACAGGTAGAAGAAACTTAAGAGACAAAAAGTTTCAGTAAATAACAATTATCTTAGTAAATTAACTTTTGCTTATTAATTCCTGACATTTCCCTGTTCACTGCAAATATGAACTGCAGCAGAGAAAACTAGACTCAACACTGATCTTCCATATGCTGGTTGGCACTCCCTCCTCAGCAAGGAGTTTAGATTTTAATTTTTTTAAACCCCCTGTTTACAAACCTTCTGCTTATTTTCAAATGTTGCAGCTATGCTAAAACCCAGAGCCAAGGAGACTTGATTTTCAAGATCCAAATGCTCATGCTAAATAAAGATTCAGTGTCTATCTTGGACATAGAAGGATTAATAGATATCTTTGCGAGATGAGCAGTTTCACAGCAGAAAACATGTTTGAATATATTTTTGTTATTATAAAATGAATATTTATTTCACTGGTAATACTATCAAATGGGACAGCTTAATTTATATTTTTATGGCAGAAAGTAGAGTTGGCCAAAGTCTCACTTCTGTTATATACAGTGCACTGAAAAATACACAATCATGCATACACACATGTGTATGGACAGTTGTTAGTTGCCTCTACTAAGACCTCAGAGAGCTTGAAACTAGAGAAGCAACAATTTTGTACATGTGAGGCCCTGGGTTTAGTTTCCAACATCACCCATCCCTGAACAAAGATACCTCTCCCAATCCATAAACATAAAAATACAAAGTGCTTTAGGGAATTAAGAGACAAGGGATCTTGATACATTTTGAGCCAACACAGTGCCTCCAGATGACTTCAGGGTAGAATGGAACTACTATAGACAGTCACCAGTGTCCTTAGTGTCACCCTTTAACCTTTTAACACACTTTCTTATGCATAAAAAAATGTATACAAGCTCTTTGGCATAGAAAATCTAGGAGAAATACAAATATCTACCTTCTCAAAGGCCATCCTTTGTTTTCTTTAGACCTACTGAAAAAATATCCATTCTTCAGAATCTCTTACATAGATTTAAACTATACATCTACAAACACATATATCTAGAACCTTTAATGCTTGTACATAAACCATTGAACTACATTCAGATAACTTTGAATTGCTTCATATTCAAACAATGTCACTTATTACCCCTACAAACAACTGTATCCATGTTGTATAGTCCTTGTGATCCTGTTCTTGCATCCCACCATGGATTATATAGACCCATTTTAGTAATTTCATTCTTGTTTTACATTATCTTTTAAAGTCTGTCTTTTCAGGAGTCATGTATCATTTTAATGAGCCATTTTTATAGATCTTCCAGCATACTGTGAATTTGGATCATATTAGTGTTGTGTTTTAGACATCTCAAAATAGAGCAGGAATGAATGATTTATAAAGTGCCCTCTCTTTTATAATGTTACCTTCCTCTGCATGCACTGCTAACTGGTTTTTTGATTAAAACAATATTAGGCACTGTGATGGCTATTCCTGGTTGTCAACTTGACTACACCAGGAATTAATTAAACCCAAGCAGCTGGGTATTTTTTCTGGGAAGATTCCATCCTAATCTAGATCCTCTGAGGTGGGAAGCTACACCTTCAATCCAGACCTTGAGGCAGACTATCCTTTAATCTGATCCATGCCTTGTGTTGGCAGCCTCTGTGCATGTCATGGAAGAAGGACGCTTGCTCTTTGTCTACATTCCATCACACTAAGAAACCTATTCTTTCACTGGCATTAGAGCCTACATCAGGATTCCATCACATACTGAAAACAAATTAAATCATCTAGCCTTAGGGACTGAAATGCTACTGGATTATTGGAACTACCTTTGGTAGACAGCATTGTTGGACTAGTTGGGTCACAATCTGTAAGCCTATAATAAATATAATAAATGTGTAAATACATAAATATATATTTACATATATATTCATATACATATTTACCTACATAGGAATACATATATTCAGTCTATCAGTCTTATTCTTCTAGTAAACCCTGACTAATATACCCCCTTAGGGTGGGAGAAGAACAAAGTATTTTCATCTGAATCTTTTATTTGTTGTTGTTGCTACGTTTAGTCCCCAAGTAGAGAGTTTTCATTTCCTCACATCAAATGAGTTTCTCTTTTTTTTTTTTTTATCATACCACAAAGGAAGAGAGAATTGAGGGCCCACTCTTAGTCCAGCCAATCAACAATGATTTCTGTACCAATGTACCAAAGCATGGGGATCCTAGAGCAGTTATTTCTGTTATGTGAATAGAAAGAGAGCCCGAAGTCTCTACTACTGAAGAGGCATACAGATTTCCTTAGACCACCAGAAGAAAGGAAAGATAGTCCCAGGTAGTGCTCCCAAATCCAATATACCCTGTAACAACTATAAAGACAAAGACCCCAGTTTATGACCTCTCTGTGATCAGAGTGTCCTTAAGGCTTGCCAATAAACTTAATAACCTCCTTGCTTTGCTCTGTGAACTGGCTGGTTTTGTGTGTCAACTTGACACAAGCTGGAGTTATTACAGAGGACGTTGAAGAAATGCCTCCCCTAACTCTTTCACTGGAGTCTTTGGGCTCAGGCTGATGGCTGGCTGCATGCATCCACATCTGTATTGGTCATGTGCTAGCAGAGCCTCTCAGGGGACAGCTATACAGGGCTCCTGTCAGCAAGCTCAATAATGTCAGGGTTTGGTGTCTGCCAGTGGGATGTATCCCTTAGTGGGGCAGTCTCTGGATGGTCTTACCTTTGGTCTCTGCTCCATTTTTTTTGTCTCTGCATTTCCTTTAATCTTGGGAGATAGAGGGAAGGAGGATCCTTGGAGGGAGAGGGCAGAGGGAGGGAATATGTGTGTGGGGGGGTAGGATCATGTATAGGAAGAACCAGGAGAACAGGGCTGAGGGTCAGGAAATTGAACAGAAATATGTAGCAGTGGGTGATGGAGAACAATGGGTAGCCATTAGAAAGTGTCAGATGGCAGGGAAGCAAGAGGTTCCAGGACCCAACGGGAATGACATTGGCTAAAATACTCGACAAAGGGGAGATAGAACCTGTAGAGATTATCTTCCAGTAGATAGGCACAGCCTTCAGATGAGGGATGGGGCCACTCACCCATCACTTCCTGTACTGTTTTGCTTAAAATATCAATGACTAAATCCAGCCTAGATCTCAAAGAAAAGGCAGTTAGATTTCATCTGAGATTAGTTGTCACGTTTCAGGAAGGTTTGGGGGAAGAAAGATATTATTGTCAGTTTCCAAAAAGGCACAATCTAAATAGAGCTTGCCATATTCTAAAGTGACCAAACCAGTTTTATCATTATTCAAAAGGGTGCTATGTAATGCATATGTATGATACTTTTGCATTTGCAGGATGAATAATGGTCCTTAATTTAGTGTGCATTTTGAGTTCACCTCCTGAGACAGTGACTGAACAGCTGGTTCTTTTATCTTTCTATTTTTACTGTTTTCTTTTGTTTCTGTTTTATTTTGAGACAGAAGCTCTCTGTAGCTAAGCCTAGTTAGGAACTCAACAAGTAGACCTGGCTGGTCTCAAGCATGATGATCCACCAGCCTCAATTACTGAGTTCTTTTGAGGTATGGGTTACCAGGTGCAGCTGATTCTAAAATAGTATTAGTTGAATGGATATGACTGCTATGGTGACTGTGCTCTCTCTGTTTTTTGAGGGAGTATTTGTTTTATTCTCAGCCCCTAGTTTGACATGGTACCATTTCCTAGAATCTGATCAAAGCAGATTCATGATCCCTATTTCATGGGTTCTGGACTATATGTCTTTCCATGTCATTGGCAGTATTGAGAAGATCTCTTATGTTCTCTTGGATGGTAAAGGCAGGATGTTCTTCTTATGACACATTTGAAAAACATCTTCATTGGAACTCAATTGTCTCTTTTTTTCTGGTTCTCCAACTTCAAACCTCAGTCTCTGCGGTGCATCCCTTGCTCTTGGTTAGCTGTCTACCAAAACTAGTTATATCATCTGATTCAGTATCAGGGCTTTGAAATTTATCTTTTTTTTTTTATGCCGACCTATTGATTGAAGAATCATTAATCAATATCTAAAATTTTCAGTGAGCATAATATTCGTTGAACTCATCTACTTTGCATCACTTTTTGCCTAAGAGGAGCTCTGAACCTATCATGTCCAAAGGTTTCCTAGGCTGCTTTCCATACACCTAATTACACCCAGAAACCATTCCATCTTCTCCATCCTTTTAGATGCCCAGTTTGATCATCTCATGATTCCTGTCTCCCCTTTCTCCTATTGTCTGATACAGATGATGGTTTCTTGTTGTTGACTTTGAAATGAGTATTAGTGATCTTTGTAAATGTTTTTTTTTTTATTATTATGGGTCTTTGTGCTTTTGCTGACTTTTCTGTATTCTAATTTTAATTCTATCCTTTAAAATATGCACTAGACTAGAACACTATTTCTTTATTTGAAGTCTTCAAATCTTTGATGTTAAAGTTCATGTAATGGCTGTAAGCCCCATAAGAGCTCCTCAAGGGAGAAGCCAGGCCCTGCTCCTAAGGAATGCCAGTTGCCAAGCTCTGCCCACAGAACACTCCTGGCTCTAACAGCAGGACCCAGGCCCTCCAGAATCAGGCAGTCAAGCTTGACCCTACTCCAGACTTGAAATCCAACCATCCACACCCTAGAGATCTCCACCACCTCAGAAAGCTTTGCTCCTCAATCTCAGCCTTTCTTCCAGCAACCACCCTCCTGCTTTTTACCCTCTCAATAAATGTCTTTTGTTACATTTGGTTTGTATTGTGCCTTTGTGATACTCCCTGGCTCTCGACTGCCAGAATAACTTTCCCTTCAGAACTGTAACACTTCCATTAGAGGAAGCCTTTCCCTGAGGGGCTATAACATTTACAGCAACCTTTGAGGCTCTGGAAACACAAATAGCCACAGCAGCAACTGGTGTTCTTTCTAGGTTTGTCCTAATCTTGTCATCAGAACTGCTATGTTGCCGACTTTCTGGATGTTGTATCGATTGTTTCCTTACCTTCCAGGCAGCAAAATAAAAGTGACAGAACATCTGGCTCTCTGACCTATAGGTCATTATACAGATGTCATCAATCTTGCAGAGTCTTCCTGATCCTCCTCTGGCTTCAGTCTTAACTATCTCATCATTCTTCATTTGTTTTTGTTTTGTTTTTCAGATACAGGTTCTCTTTGTAATACACCAGCTATCTTGGACTTGGTTTGTAGAGCAGGCTGGCCTAGAACTTGCAGAGATCCCTGCCACCTCTGCCTCCTGAGTGCTGAGATCAAAGGTGTGTGCCACTATGGCCTGTCTACTTCATCATTCTTTATCTTCTCTCCATCTTTTATTGTCCTTACAGCACATTTTTATTTCACTTATTCTATCCGTGGTTCATTTCTTAACTGGAAAAATAAGGTTTTCTGGAACCATGTTTGATTTTCATGTTTTATTTATTATTGCCTGACCCTACACAGAGCTTATCTCAGGCACCTGGGAAGGAATTTTTAATAATATATGTATTGGAAATGTTGATATATGATGGAAATGTTTGATAAACTTAAAATATTATATTCAACTGCAATTAACTAACTTATCATCTAAACTGTACTTATAAAATTTATACCAATAGGAACACGTAGTGCTCTTTGTTTCTCACAAGTTGGATTTTCTGAGGATTCTATTTCACTTTATTTTATTTCCCTAAGTACCCTAATGGGCTGTTAGTCTTTTACTAACTCCTTTGTAATAATTTCCCAGTATAAACATATACACTATGAGTCATTTCAGGTTTGGAGAATCTGGTTCAATTAGTATCTTCCTTTAAAATACATTACAGATGAAAATAAAAATTCCTAGTATTTTAGAACACACACACACACACACACACACACACACACACACACATATATATATATATAATATGCTAGAAAAACCATTATACAAACAGCACAGAACAACATACATTTTATTTTTAAGGACAAACTAACTGCTTTGGTATATATACAAACATTGAACATGGTTGTTTTACATTCTGTCTTAGTCAAGGTTTCCATTGCTGTGAAAAGACATCTTGACTAAGCAAACTCTTATAAAGGGCAACAATTAATTGAGGCTGTCTTACACTTTCCTAGGATCAGTCCATTATCATCATGGCAGAGAGCATGGCACCAGGCAGGCAGACATGATAATGGAATTGCTGAGAGTTCTACTTCTTTATCCAAAGCCAGACAGCCTCTTCCTGGATGGGCAGAACATAAGCATAGGATCTCAAAATCCACCACAGCAGTGATGTACTTCTTTCACCAAGAATGTACCAACTGCAACAAGGCCATTCCTCCTAATACTAGCACTTCCTATAGACCAAGCATTCAAGCTACCACATTTTCCTATTCCTTAATTTATGAATTTGAAACATTAAAAAAATACATGATTAAATTTCCAGGTGACAGCACATGTTGACAAGGATGTGGAGAAAGAAGAACACCCTCCATTGCTGGTGAAATTGCAAACCGGTACAACACCTCTGGAAATCAATCTGGAGGTTCCACAGAAAACTGGAACTAGAACTTCCTGAAGACCCAGCTATACCACTCATGAGCATATACCTAAAACATGACCTACCATACCAGAGGGGCACATTCTCCTCAATGTTCATAGCAGCCTTATTTGAGATAGTCAGCAGCTGGAAAAAACCCGGATGTCCCAGAACAGAATGGATACAAAAATTGTGGTTCATTTACACAATGGATTTCTGTTCACCTATTAAGAACAAGGACATCATGAGTTTTGCAAGGCAAACGGATGGAACTAGAAAACATAATCCTGGATGAGATAACTCAGACCCAAAAGGACATACATGGTATTTACTCAATAAGTGGATATTAGCCAAAGATATACAGAATACCTAGGATACAATTTATAGAACTCAAGAAGGATAACAAGTCAAAGGACCTAAGTGAGAATCCTTTGAGCCCACTTGGTAGGGAGAAGAAAACAACCATAGGAGGCACAAGAAGGGGAGGACCTGGTTAGAAAAGAGGAGGGAAAGGGGAAAAGGAAAACATGATCATGTATGGGGGTTGGGGATACAGGGGAGAAGCTCTGAAGGCCAGCAGAATGAATGGAAATATGCAATCTCAAGGGAGGGGGATTGGAGGTGGGGGAACCTTTAGAAACTGCTGGATAATTGGGAGGTGAGAGACTCTCAGGACTCAAAAGGAGAGACCTTAGATGAAATGACCAACAGTGGGGAGAGAGAACTTGTAGAGTTCACCTCCAGTAGAAAGAGCATCAAGTGGAGGGGTGGGGTTGCCATCACACAGTAAAAAGTTCTGACCCAGAATTGTCCCTGACTAGAACTGCAGAGACAAAAAATGGAGAGGAGAATGAGGGAAAGGAGGTTCAGTGACCAGTCTAATTTGGGATCTATCTGAAAAGGAGGTTCCAAGGCCTAACACTATTACTGATGTTATGGTGTGCTTACTGACAGGAGCCTAGCATAGTGGTCCTCTGAGAGTCTGAGAGGCCCAACAAGCAGCTGACTAAGACAGTTGTGGATACTTATACCCAGTCATTGGACTGAAGTTGGGGAACCTCATGGTTGAATTAGGGAAAAGCTGGAAGAATCTGAGGAGGGCGACCCCATAGGAAGACCAGCAGTCTCAATTAACCTGGACTCCTGAGATCTCTTAGACACTGAGCCACCAACCCACCAGCATACATGAGCTAGTCCGATATCCCTGACACATAATTGCAGAGGACTGCTGGGTCTGGTATTAGTGGAAGAAGACATGCCTAATCTTTGAGAGACTTAAGGCCTCAGGGAGTGGGGAGTTGTGGCTGCAGGGCAGTAGGGGATGAAGACATCCTCTTGGAGACAGGGAGAGGAGGAATGGGATGAGGAACTGTGAGAGGAGGGACTAGGAGGGGGCAATAGTTGTAAGAAAAATAAAAGTAATTTGAAATTTTTTTTTCATTGTAAACTATATATAATAGGTTAAACAATCAGGAATCTTGAGAAACAGACTGGCTTATTTGTAACCACAAATTACCATCACAGGGATCCATATGCAATTTTTTTTATTGTAGCTATTTCATCAAAATTAAACAATATTTCTTCATAAAGGGGCACTCCTGAAGACTCTGATGTAAACCACAGTGACAAGGTGCAAGGAGCTTCTGAGACTTTGAAGGTTACCAATTTCCTCTCCCCAAGATTATATAAACAGTCACAATTACTGTGGAGAAGAGAGACTCCTACCAGCTATGCTGCTTACCACTCATATGGAGAGCTCCAAGGCTGTAACTTTCATGAGTTTTTAACCCATGAGATTTTCTGTGACATATCTGCCTTTGAGTCTTCATGTTTCTATAAATAACCTTTTATTTGTGTTTCTGTAGGTAACACCAATAAACTCTCTGGGCCATTAAACTAAACTTGTGTGGGTCATGTGTGTGTGCATGTGTCTGTCATTAGTACCTATTTGGAGTGCATTTATGTTTTCGTAGGGTGATATAACTAAGTAGGGCACATATGTGAAAAGATTCTAATGCTGTTAGACCCTGTTAGAGCACTGTCTCTTAGGCCTTTGACAAGTTGATGGCAAAATATTATTCTCTCCTTGGAGACAGAAACATTTGGAAAGAGATGATAGATATAGATAGATGATAGATATAGACATAGAGAGATAAGTAGAAAAAATAGATTTGGCAAGTCATTTATTAGGGAAGTTATTCTGCCAATAGATACCAGGATGATACTTTATAGTTCAACTCAATTCTAAAGACCTCATAATAGGGGAAACAGATGTTTGTAATTCTCAGTTCAAGAGCATGTTCCTGAGAACCAAGCTGACCACCTGTGTAAGCCTGAAGAACCTTTGACTGTTCAAGAACATGAGAAGATGAATGGCCCCAACCTTCCTACTTCTTGATATTGAAGATAGCAGATTATGGGGCTAGACCTTCATAATAAATTTCATTATATACCTATTACCTGTACATATACCCTGTTCCTCCGGAAAAATCTGATGAACACAGTCACCAACTCTGGAAAGGTCTGTACACTAATAGCTACACATTTTGCACTTGTAAGTCAGTGTATGGCACTAAGCATGGATACTAAATGTCTAGTCATGTCTCATATATGGTAGTGACTCAAAGAAAATTTAATGAGTGAATGTAAATTTAGATGTAATGGAACAGTACTAGAGTTCTTCAGAACGATTTTTCATTCCTTTAGGTGCAGGGTTTATATTAGAAGGGCTGAGTATGAAATTAAACTCACAGTTTAGTTCCATGGTCTTGATAAGTTAACTCTCATTCTGTACTTATTTTTTCCAATGGTATTTTATGTGGAGATTTGGTGTTTAGACAAACATTTTACCGTGATGTAACCCAGTAGGAAAGTACTGCAAAATGTTTGATGTTACTATCATTTTCCTTTTATTTTATTTTTTGGTTTCAAGTATTGATTGCCCTTAATTTGGGTACTCTGCTTAGTATCCCCCAATTTATTTCAAACCAATAATATCTATTTTAATATACTACTCATCTTCATTCTTGTGTAATATGTATTGTCTTCTTTCTTTCTGATTTGACACTTTTTTCAAGTGTAACACATGCAAGCATTACTTGCTTTTCTGGTTTCTGTGACAAAATATTAAAAAAAATCCACAGGAAGGAAGAGTTCCTTTGGCTAATAGTTCACAGGTACACTTCATCACAATAGAAAGGCACGGTGACAGGAGTGGGAGGTTGTTGGTTATATTGCATCCTGAATCAGGAAGCAGAGAGAATTGAATGCTGAAGTTCATCTGGCTTTCTTTTTGTTTACAGTACAGAAGCACTTAATATGGTGCCACTCACATTTAGGATGTTACTTCCTAACTACTTCCTAACTTAGTTTACTTGATCTAAAACTTCGTCATAGACATTCCAAAAGTGTGAATCTCCTAGCTGAATCTATATCTTGTCAAGGTGACAACGTTGAGGATCATGAATGCTGTAAGATTCACATAGTAAGAGTACAACTCAATAATGTGGGAGAATGTATACAGTAGCACAATCTTCACTGAAATCCAGTTTAAGACACTTTCCTATTATAGTTAATCATGTCTTCTACATCTACTACATTTTTTACAAGTTATTACATTTATTCTCAGTTTAGGGTTATCCTCAGTTTTTAGAATTATGAAGCTTTTCTTTTTTTAACATCTTTTTAATTAGGTATTTTCTTCATTTACATTTCAAATGCTATCCCAAAAGTCCCCCATACCCTCCCCCCCCACTCCCCTACCCACCCACTCTCACTTCTTGGCCCCGGTGTTCTCCTATATTGAGGCATTTATTTGCAAGACCAAGGGGCCTCTCTTCCCAATGATGGCGACTAGGCCAACTGGTAATAAGGACACATGCTCCACTATGTTCATAGCAGCCTTATTTATAATAGTCAGAAGCTGGAAAGAACCCAGATGCCCCTCAACAGAGGAATGGATACAGAAAATGTGGTACATTTACACAATGGAGTACTACTCTGCTATTAAAAAGAATGAATTTATGAAATTCCTAGGCAAATGGATGGACCTGGAGGGCATCACCCTGAGTGAGGTAACCCAATCACAAAAGAACTCACATGATATGTACTCACTGATAAGTGGATATTAACCCAGAAACTTAGAATACCCAAGTTACAATTTGCAAAACACATGAAGCTTTTCTAAAGAGAAGACAGTGAGAAAGAAATCACTATTTAAAAGGAAGGCTAACAAATAAAGCATTCTGATTACTCAATATTAATGGTCTGACAGTGCTTTTCCTGTAAGTGAAGCATGAGTTTTTTTTCTGGTCACATCTGATACACACCTGTAGCTCTCTGTTTGGAATAATGCTCTAAAATTCCAGTGGAGACATTGATTCTCATGGTAATTATCTTACTAAGATTTGATAAGTCTTTATAATTATGAAAAAAAAAAACCAACAACCAGAAAATAGTGTTCTTTTCCCCTGTCACTTATAGATTGAGAGATCTTGGATGATGAACTTTTCCCCCTCATCTTTAAACGAAGAATAATATTTGGTGTCTTTTTGTTGCATTATTAAACCTAGCAAAGGAAATGTCAATGAAAACTCATTGTAAAAAGTGCTACATGCAGAGGAATATCCCTGCCATCATCAATAAAAACCCACTGTGTTTACAGCTAAGTCATTTTTCCAAAACTCCAAAACTGGTTGATGAATTGATACAGCGTTTCTATCTCTGTGTTAATAGACTCTGATTCATTATGTCCATGACTGAAAGTAATTAACATCCATCTGAATTTCATTTTCTCATCAGTTGAGTGACTGAAATCTTAATATTAGTAGTGCATGCAGAGAGCTTATTGAAATTTTAATATAAGTCCATCTTTTTAAGTCTCCGAAATATAATGCTTGACTTTTCCTGATGAAAATTTTAGAACTTTCATCTTTCCACTTGAGGAAGAATTTTAAGTTGCTAGTGGCACCCAGCAGGAAGCGTTCTACACAATGAGATTACACTTTTGCTCTCTGTCAAGGTTAAAAGCTCAAGGAAGCAAGCTATTCAAATTGTCTTTAAGTAGAAAGAAATAGAATGGGGAATTTATGAAATCCTCCTGTTCCACTTCTCAGACATCTCTTCTGTCACATTCCTCTGCTTTTGAATGGAACCATTGTTGATAAACCATGTGAGCCTTGTATTAACAGTTTTCTTCATCTTGTGTATGACAGAGAAAAGATTCATCACAGGCATGTATCACACAGCTCGAAAGGACTGAACATCTTTATTAGATTTTAAGTTCCTTTACTTCTATCAGAGAGATATACTTAGTGGGTCAGAAGTTATGGTATTGTTTGCAAAGAAAACACTCATTGGAAAGAGGTGATTTTCACAGTGACATCATTAAAGAATCAGATGGGAAGGAAGAGGAGAGATGGGATTGAAGGAGAAAATGGAAAAAGTGACAGCCAGAATTGAAAGGTATTTGTGGAGAGTTATGAAAATCTAGTGCAGTGGAAACTTTACTGTAACATATGAAGAAAATCATAGTGACAAGTCTCCAAACAGTGATGAAGACAGTAATCTTCAAAGAACTCAGGCTCTTGCCAAGACAATAGGTTGTTCTACCTAGAAACTTCAACCCAATAGTATCTATCACATGGAAAGGTTCTCTGCAGGCTACTAAATGGAACCATAAACTCCAACCCAACCACAAAATCTTTCATCCATAGTCTGTCCTGCCTGCAAAATATGCTAGGTCAATGGTGGCACAAACCTTGTGGCAGTAACCAACTGATAACTGATTTTACTTAAGGCTCACCCCTGAGATGGAACCAATACTCAATGTTGCTTGGTGACCAAGATCCAGAAAGTAGATAGCTAAGAGTACTTAGAGTAAAAAATCAAATATTACTGTGTTATTTTTAAGTAATAACATGATTCCTAAAGGTATTCTGCTTTCTTAATAGATTGGTGCCTTAAAGCCTTCATCAAAGAGGCTTTCTCTTTCAGCAGATGAGAACAAATACAGAAACCCTCAGCCAGACATTACACAGAGACTTTGTAATACACAACTCTAAATAAGATGTCACCATCATTTCCAATTTTTCAGAGGTTAGGAAAACCTGTGGAAGAAGAAGGGGAAGAAATGGCAGAGACAAAAAAGGAGACAGAGGACACTCAGAGAGCAAGGAAGGCCCCCCTAACCAACTGAGCAAAGCTCATATGGACTCACAGAGACTGAAGCAGGAAGCACGTGGACAACACAGGTCTGCACCAGGTACTCTGAATATTTTATAGCTTTCAGTTTGGTATGGAAGCCCGGAGTATGTGAGTGAAGAGGTCTCTGACTCTTATGCCTGCACTTGGACTCTTTTCCTTCTGTTGGGCTGCCTTGTCCAGAGTTGGTGTGATAGTTTTTACTTTATCTTATTATATTTTGTCATCATTGGCTGCTATCTGTAAGAAACCTGTTCTTTTATTTTTAATTAATTGATGAATATACAAATGCAGTTTTCCTTCCATTCTCTGCTCCCTCCTCTCCTTCCCTATTAGGCTGTTTTTTAAAAAAAGAGAGACAGAAATGGAGTAGAACTGAAGGTTAATGGAGGTGGAAAGGAACTAAGAGGAGTTGGGGGACCTATAATCAGGATATACTTATGAGAAAAGAATCTAATTTTAATTAAGCAGAAAAACAAAATGAAAACTTCAAAGATTAATAAAACTTACAAGTTATAACAACCCTTGTCTCATTTATTAATTCATTAAGCTGAAATGTGAGCATGATAACACTTGCCTTTAACCTTAACTCTTGGAGAGTAGAGACAGGAGGATCAGGAAATCCAGGTTATCCTAAGACCAAGGAGGGTCCACCTCAAAGTAAGAGAAAAAAAAACTAATGCACAAACTGTGCATGATCTGCATGTAATCCCAGAAACCGAGCAGTGTGTAGGGAGGCAAGAGAGTCTGGAGTTGAAGGTCAGTTTTAGATTCACTACTCTGGGATTTGTGAGACCTAGTCATCTAACTAGGATAAAACCAAGCCTGAGAAGATTGATTTATAATAATTCTTTTTTCTCTTTTCTGTGTCCAATGCCATGTTAAGAAAAGCTTCCAGGTGTGTCCACACATGCCTGTCATCCAACACTCAGGAGGCTTTTGGCACGTGGATGGGAAGTTAATGGTTAGTGTGGGCTACACTGGGAGACTCTACTCTAAAACATAAATTGGAAAATATAAAATTTGGATTTACCTCTGCCAAAAGATTATCTGGAAGTTTTGGCACAATTCTTTAATCCCAACCCTCAAGAAGAGGCAGCAATAGGGAGATCTCTGTGGGTTCGAGGCCAGTTTGGTGGACATAATGAGTTCCAGGCTTGCTGGGACTACACAGTGAGAACCTGGGGGAGCGGGGAAGGGAGGAGAAAGGAAAGGAAGGAAGAAGAGAGAGGGAATCTTTCCTTTTCTAGGTTTTCTTATCCATATCTGTATCTGTATCTATATCATCTATATATCTATATCTATATTTATATCTATCTATCTATAATATAGAGAGATTCACATGATTCTAACTGCTTTCACTGGTTTTAAAATATATAATTTATAAATAAATTCTAAATGATTTTCAGACATGCTCAAAAATCAAATCATCATATTCTCGATTTCATAGAACACATGATCTGATACTGCTGTCCTGCTGGCTAATTTTCTGAATTTGATTTGACCCTCATATTGTAAGATTAAGCTCAAAATTCAACTGATTAAAAAATTACTCTTATCGGAGACAAACCCATTAGTACCCATTGTCTCCTCTTCTTGGAATATTCATCACCATAATCATGTCATAGCTGGTCACAGTTCAGTTTCCTGGGAAGCAAAAACTGAGGTAGAAATTAAAATGCAGAGAGCTTATTAGAATAAATATTTTTAAGGTTAGTGTTGTGCAAAGAAGAAACTCAAGATTATGCTCAGAAGAAGATAAACCGTAACACAGCACAATTCCAGTCTATTCTGCCTGTCCTTCTTATGAATTTTTGTAAAGCTGAATCTCCTCCTACTAGTCTTTTATGCCTACTCAATATGACTATATATTTAAAATATTTGTTTCTTATATTGTCTTCTAGAATCTTAAGCTCCTGTAGGTTAAAAAAGTTTTCTCATGTTTATTAAAAAGAGTATTCTTTCTTCTGTCAGTTATGTTTAACGAGTAAGCAAAGGATTCACACGTGTACATGTGCATGTGCTGTGCCTGTGTGTGTTTATCAACTTGTTTATAAATAAGTACCATGTATAGCAAATGTTAGAAATAAGTACCATGTATAGTAAATGTTCTAAATGGTGCTAGATTATCCAAAATCACCTGGAGAATTCCAGACTTCTTAGCCATGTTCCAGGACCCTGAGTCATTGCATTATGTGGAAACCTAAAACCTGTCTTCATCGCAGTGCCAGAGTTTTACTGGAGTTCTAGCAGGGCCAGACCATCCCTGTGCTCAGGAGCTTCCTTTCACAGGGAACAGAGTGAACTTATTGCTTGTTTTTAAAATCTCCATGAAAATATTAATGTACGCTCAGAGAGAAGCCTGCTGATTAAAATGAAGTGTGAACCATCTGTGTGCCTGCCGGACAAGCCTGCTATATACAGACTTGTATCTTTCATGAGTGTGTCACATATGAAGTATCTAATTATCTGCTATCAAAATAAACTATTTGATTAAAAAAATGGATTCTAAGTTAAATTAAGATCAACTCCACAGTTAATTACAGTTTCCACCTAGGCCAATACCTTATCTGTCTTTCAATTCGCAGTGTTCCCTGTGACAATTAGATAAGACACATTCCTATAGATCAGGGACAGGCCTTAAAGGTTATGGCTCTACATGCTTTTCCTCCTAATGGGAATACATGGTCACAAGGATTTTTGTTTGTTTATTTATTTGTTTTTATTTTATGTGCATTGGTGTTTTTCCTGCATGTATGTCTGTGTGAGAGTGTCAGATCCTGGAATTATAGACAGTTGTGAGCTGCCAGGTGTGTGCTGGGACAATTGAAAGAGCAGTCAGTCCTCTCAACCACTAAGTCGTCTCTCCATCCCAGATTGCAAGCTTTTCTAATGGTGGTTTTAGTTAATTTGCATTTAAATAAGAATATAGACACTTCCAATAATGGTGAAGCACAAAAAGCAGAGAAAGTCTGTTGTATTTTTTCACTATTATTTCATGAGTATCAGTTGTGAAGAGTTTGGTATGTACTTCTACTCTGTGTGTGTGTGTGTGTGTGTGTGTGTGTGTGTGTGTGTGTGTGTGTGTGTTGCGGACATATTAAGCATCATCCACTATTATTATTTTCACTCAGAGTAGAACCAGGACCCATTCCACATGAAAACATGGCTTCTACTTCCCAGATCCCCCAGGCTGCAGACTGACTGCTCTTTCTCTTTAACTTTCAGTGCTTTCTCCCTGAGACTGGCCTTGATTGTATTCATCCTGTTTACTTCTCCAACCATCCAGGGAAAAGGTGGTCAAAGGTGAGGTGGTCCAGGTGTCAGGATCTGCATGATGAGCAGTTCCCTGAAGGGCTGTTGCTTCTTGTCCTTTGATCTCTTGCTGTAGAGTGAAAATAATCCTTCTTGTGACAGACAGATCACATCTATAATTAGGAAGTAAGCTGTAAAACAAACATGAACATTTTTCTTTTTAATTATTGATTATGGAGTCATCCTAACCTTTGGACACTTGTCCAGTAATCTGAATATGAATCTCTCTTTAGTGGTTAAATCATTTTACTTTCTAATAAAGTGGTTTCTTCTGCCCAACATACCTTGGAATCACATCTAAAATTAACGGAGATGTCTTTATCTTTTGAATATTTATCAGGTACTGTGTGTAAATCCATGCTTAGCATTCAGCTCTTCTCATCTCCCAAGTCATATCAAAGTATTTTCTCCACTGGTCTTGAGAAATCCTGACTAGAAGATATTTTTCTCATTTTCCTTCAAATGTGCACACATTCATGTTCATTCACTTCACATAAAGTACTATTTCCTCAAGCTAAACACAATATTAAGTCTTCTCATAAGATTGTTCTTTAGGTAAGTAATAAAGGACTATGGATTTGAATACATATTGAAAAAATAAAATCTTATAATTGCAGTGACTATTCTATTCTAAGAGGGAAATCAGGTCTTATAATATATTTATTTAGAATTATTTATTCATTTATAGGGGCAGAACAAGTATTTGCCATGATGCATATGTGGAAGGGACAGGAAAACATAGGGTGTTGGTTCTTTCAACAATCCAGGTGTCAAATTCTGGATGCCAGTCTCATCAGCAAGAGCATCAATCCCCCAGTCATCTCACAGGCCTGGAAAGTTGCTTTTTGATTTGTTCATTTTCTTCTATGACTTTGTAAGGTTACTCTTTCTGACATATGCTTTTTCATATAGAAAACAATCTTATGTTTTTAATTTGATAAAGATTCCTCCAAGTCAACCTTAGAATACACCCTGCCTTTGTATAATGAAATAAAAATAACTTCCACATGTGGAATTGCTTCAGCATCTTAAAAATATGAAATGGAAAATTCTTTATATACCATATTGGATAACATTCAAACAGAAACAAGAATAATCATAATAACTTATTTCCTCAGAAATATTTAATTTTTCTTGGCCAGACTTTCCATCACTGTGACAAATTCTGGGAAAGTTGAAAGGAGGAAGGATTTATTTTGGCATTGCTTCTGGTTCTATGCCTATAAGCCTAAGACAATGAGTCAGAGCATCATGGGAGCAATTTGTTGAGGAGGATAGCTGCTTTCCTCATTACAAACAGAAAGCAGAGACAAGCAGGAAAGAGCTGTGTGCCAGATACACCCCTTACAGACATACCTTCCTTGCCTTCTTCTTTCAGCTAGGTCACACCTCCTAACAGAAGATTAAGTATGAAACTGTGAACAGATTAGTCAAGTGACGAAGGAAGCAGTTTTATGGTCCAGTCACCCATCAATACCACAGCAGCTCAGGATCAACACTTTATTCAACACAGGGGCATTTGTGCAGACACAAGATATTTAAGATGCAGAGATGCTCAATCAAGTCAGTCTGACAAGAAGTGCATTATCATTTGTATTGTCGGGCCATTTCTCCCTAGAGTTTACACTATCAATAATTTATGTTTTGCCCAGATTTGGAGATATTTTATTGCTCTTGTACTGATTTAAATATTGTGTTTAATTTCCAATTTATTTTTATAAAAGCTTGCCAAATACTACTTTTTTCTGTCAAGGTTTTTTTTCTGTCTACGGTGTGGATAGTAAATATGTAGAGTGTCTTAATCAAATGGTTACTGCAGCAAGTACTCAACTTTGCCTTTGTAGTGGGTAGCCATAGACAACAACAACAGCAACAATAAAAATATGTATGGCTCCGTTCCTGTAAACAGTCAATAGTTTTGCAGATGCCTGCTCTGGCTTGAAGTTCACAGTGACTGTTCTATGGATTGTTTATTATCAGAATAATCTGGTCTGCAGAGAACACCAAGTAATATGGCCTGAACTTTTGTTCTGTTAGCTCCTCAAAACTTTGCAAGTTTCCTGTTTGTATAAAACCATATTTTCCTTGAAATTAAAATAGTCTGATTTTGAGGTCATGGTTGGAACTGTATTCAAAGTGAAAGCAGGTGTCCTGTTAGATAACAGCCGAAGCAGAGTAGTCTTTTTAGACCTGGTGTAGTTACTACGTCATGTGCTTCACTTCCTTTATTAAGCTACAATTTAAGTTATGTTTGTATTTTAAAGGACAACAGATAGTCAATCTTTAACTTCTATAGGAACCACTCACTAAAAAAACACTTTCTTGTTGATAATTTTTCCATTTTGTGTCATGATTTTGTGGTGGTGATATAACATTTTAAGTATGTTTTTGAGAAGAATTAACATTATCATAAACATAATGAAATTTTTTTCTTTCATTGTCTAGTTTGTCGGAATGTTAATGGATGGCTGAAAAACACTTGAAAACTAATACATGTATTTTAAAGTTGTTTTAACCACATTTACAGCCTTCCTTCCTTCTGTTGATCTTTTTTTTTTTTTCAGGGTATTTGATCACTATGAAAGAAGAGTAATTGAGACACATGAAATCTTCATCTAAAAAAAAAAAAAAGAAAAAAAGGAAAGAAAGAAAAAAGAAAAAAAGAGACATGACAGGGGAAAAGTGTACTATTTGGGAGGAAAGGTAGAGAAAATAGGAATCAGTAATAGGGATGGTGAATATAGTTATGTATATAATGTGCATGTGTACAGATGACCTTGAGAAACCTGTCACTCAACACAATAAAAAGATGCTAATAAAAAGCACCTAAGAACAGTGGCTAATTTGTGGCCAGCGTTCCTGTTTCATGAACTCTGGACATTAGATGTGGTGGGACTTGGTGATAATTCTTTGTAAACAGACAAGCTCATGCCACACATTGTGTTTCTATTTTATCAGAATTTATAAATATTCAAAATATGTAGGAATCCCTTATATGAGCATTGCAGCAAATTTCTTTCCTACAAATCATGCCAGATATACTGTAAGTCTTGGCTACATGTAGAATTTGAAATGTGAGAGAAAGTGTCACAAAAGATAAAACATCGTTCGGCAAAACCATGTATTCGTTCCTCCATTATACATTTATTGATCCATTATTCAGTGTTCAGAATTTCTATTTAAAGAACCCAAATGTAAAATTAAGTTTAATTGGATATTGTGAATGCACTTTTAATTTGAATTTAGGTTTTTGTGGCTTTTATCAATTTAGTCACATACAAGCAGAGGTATTTCATCATATCCTATTTCCTAGTTTCAACGTTTCAAGCCTTTTCAGAGCAGAAATGAAAGATTATGAGTGTGCTACATTTCTGTAGCTCTTTCATTTTCACCCCTTCCTTAGCTTGCTTTCATGTCTGTAATAAAATTTTTGATTCGGATTGGATTTATGAACATTATGCTTTTCAGATTGACCTAGCCTGTGACTGAGTCTTGCAATGAAACCTTATCAGGTTGTTATACACCATTGCAGCTAGGCACCTTAAATTAGATGGAAGAAACAGAAAATGCTACTAAAGGATGTGCTGACTAGATAAAAAGCAGGCTTTACCTTGTTTCATATTTTGTGAGCATATAAAGCCACTTTAAAAGTCTGCAAGTCTTTAAGCCTTCGCTCTAGGTATTTCAGATGTGCTAAGGTTAGAGAGAGCAGGGAACATTTTTAAACATCTTGTGAAGGAAATTGTGATGTACGGTTATATTAAGGAAAGTAGACAGAGATTCACGAATATGTTGGAACAAACCAAGAAACTATATTTTCTTACTTGAGCTGTGGAAAGATGGTAGATGAATTGTGGTCTTTGTGTTCAAGTTTCCTAAGAAGTGTTGGTCATAATTAGTTGTCAGTTAGTGTCGGGACTCTGAACTTACACACAATTTTTGACAAAATCAAAAAATATTTCTTTTTACTCAGTTCATCCCAAATTGGTAAATGTGCAATATGTTTATGACCATGTAGAAGTGAATATTGTTTGGGGCTTCCCCTGGATATCTTGAAAATAATATGCACTCTGATGAAAATAGTTAAATCACTTATATTTGCATGTAAGCCCAGATATTCATAAACTTGATGCCCTTGGATATACTTCCCTGTGTCTCCGATTTTCGTTTATCTGGGGAAATCAACAATTGAGGACTCATATCTTATTGTGAAGGTGAAGTATTTCATACATGTAAAGTATAGAATCCAACAGGCACATAAGATATGATGCTCTGAATCTTCTTTTAATAAAATCATTGGTATTATTAATGTTAGTTTGAAATCTGTGTTGCGTGAACTCTGGTCCAAACTCAACTTTAGTAAATTGGATTATATTTTTAGAAATACTTCTTAATTGTCAGATAATCATTTATAAAATGATATTCTTATTGCTCATTATTAAACATTACATTTAATTAATTAAAACTAAGTTAGCCTATTTTTATTTGACTTCTGATAAGTTAATAAGTTTTCAAATATGTTAGGATATAAAAATTATTTGGTGACCACACACAGAAGGATTTTTTCTCCCAAAGATGTATACAGAGAGACTGTACTTGATATTAATGCTTTTACACAGAAACCATTTTATTTTCAGTCATACCAGATGTTTCATCCTTCCCACCCATCCATCCTTCCTCTTTGTACTCCCTTTTCCCCATTCTGCTCTTTCTTTTCCCTTTCCCCCTTATCCTTTTCCTCTATAGCTGTATTGTTATGGTAAACTAAGTTTTCTGTGCTGTGGGCTGAATATGCTGCATTTGGGTTATGTATCCAAAGGCAATGAGGAGTAGAAATGTTTCTGAATTATTGCTTATTATATGTACTGTATATAAGAGTCTCAGCAAATATAATCATGAATAAAATATTTATCCATATAGTTGCTATAGATAAGATGAAGTGATAGGCATGTGAGGTAGCTGTGCATGTATCTTCAATAAGTGCACGGGGGAGTATTATCTGAAGTAAAGACATTTCTTAACAAGTCATCAACTAGCTTTCAAATTTTCTCTAGCTTTTCAAAATTATGTTTTATATTGCTGCTATGGTACAACAGTATGCTAGAATGTATTTGGTTTTTCAGTGGCTTTGGACTCATCAATTCATCTAGGCTGTATGTTCAGTAAACACTAAATTCAGCTTATCTCTGTAGCACTGGCATCATAAATCTTTTACCCCAGGCCCAAATTTTAACATGTGTTGGGAGATTAAGCATAGGTTGTATGTTTGTACAACAATTTTGACAATAAGCAAACTTCCCAGTCACATTTGTTAATATATTTTAAATAATATCTTTTTAGGTAGCCTAGATTAGATGTGAATCTTTGGGTTCTCTTAAGTGTTAGGATAAAAGGCAAGTATACTGTATAGAATAGTTCAAATGAGAATGACTCGTGAATGGCTTATATATTTGAATGCCTCCCACATTTAGTCACCAACTAGTATAATTATTTTGGAAGGATTAGGAAATGGGGCCTTGCCACCGATAGTGATGGTGCACGCCGGTAGGATTTGCTGAAGGAGGCAGAGGCAGGAGGATCACGAGTTCAAGGCCAGCCTGGGCTACATATTTTTAGCCGGGCGTGGTGGTGCATGCCTTTAATCCCAGCTCTTGAGAGGAAGAGGCAGGTGGATCTCTGAGTTCCAGGACAGCCAAGTCTACACAGAGAAACCCTGTCTCGAAAAAACAAACAAACAAACAAACAAACAAACAAACAAACAAGGAAATGAGGCCTTGTTTGAGGAAGTATGTCACTGGGAATGAGTTTTGAGGTTTCAAAGCCCCCCCTCCCCCAACATTAGCTTTGGTTCTGCACCAAAATCATCTGTGACCCTTTGAGGCTTGAAGTAAACAGTTTTAGTCTTTTGATTCTGAAACCTAAATATTGTGAGAGCTATGTTTTAACTGCTATTAGAAACAAGAGTTTTTGTATCACAGGGCTCCCAATGGAGAAGCTAGAGAAAGTACCCAAGGAGCTAAAGGGATCTGCAACCCTATAGTTGGAACAACATGATGAACTAACCAGTACCCCGGAGCTCTTGTCTCTAGCTGCATATGTATCGAAAGATGGCCTAGTCGGCCATCAATGGAAAGAGAGGCCCATTGGACTTGCAAACTTTATATGCCCCAATATAGGGGAATGCCAGGGCCAAAAGAATGGGAATGGGTGGGTAGGGAAGTGGGGGGCGCTATGGGGGACTTTTGGGATAGCATTGGAAATGTAATGAGGAAAATATGTAATAAAAAATATTAAAAATTTTAAAAAAGGGAAAAAAAAGAAACAAGAGTTTTAGTGTTCAATGAATGTGAAAATAAATTAGGAATCACTAAGTCACTTTGTATTTCTTTAATCATGGGAGTATCAATGAACTATTGCAGATGCTGACTTGAAATAAATCTTCCATTTTGAAATCAGTTTTTTATGACATAAACCTCTTCTTTTCATTAATCTTTACCATTTGCATTTATTATACTGTTTTATCATAATACATATGTCAGGACAGGACAAACACAGTTGGACTAATTTATTCATTGTCCATTTATCTATTCATTTTACTCTGCACTATCACTGAAAGTACATATGACAGGGATGTGTGCATTTTCAAGAGGCTTGACTCTCCTTTAATGTGATAGGTAATATCAGAAAGTTATTTGGTGGCATTTGTCTTCTTATGATGTCAGAAAATTGCAAACATAGAAGATGATTTTTTTTTCTTTGTGGCACTTTTTCAAGCAGCAAACAAAAGTCAACCAATGTCTCATTTATAAAGGAAGTCCACAGAGGTTTGTAAATGTGTTTATGCTTGAGTGCTGAATAAGAGGCTCCAAACTAATTAGACACCAAAGGCTATGTTGCCATTTTGTCCTCTTTTAGGTACAGCACGTTAACAGAATTCTGTGTTAATGATACTTTCTAGGAACATATGGCTGAGATAATCATTCTTCAACAACATATTTATAAAAAAAAGTATAATATGTGGTATTTCTAGATACAGATTTTTGAATACTAAAACTGAATTGGGAAGGGACAATAGGAGTTGAATATTTCTAAAAAAAAAAAAAAATACAAAAGATGATGATAGAACCCATATCTGACACTGCTAAAGGAACAAGGTACCTAAGACTGGATGGGTCACAGGCCTAAAGGAAGACCAAATACTATTCTTGTTCTAAAGCAGTGATTCTCAATCTATGGGTCAAATCTGTGCCCTTCCTGAAGCCTTGAATAGGCTAAACAAACCCAGGATGGTTTTAAAGCCTAGCTTGAGTCACCTGCCTCCCACATTTGCAATTTCCTACAGAAGCTTTGAAGAGTTGACCACCTGCAGAGCTTGCTTTGCAACTCAATCC
Organism: Mus caroli; assembly: GCF_978045245.1. Lineage (NCBI taxonomy): Eukaryota > Metazoa > Chordata > Mammalia > Rodentia > Muridae > Mus > Mus caroli. Next base: position 141,680,807 of record NW_028227256.1, read on the forward strand.
AGCTGAAACAAAGGAGGATCTGTGGGCTTTTCCTATATATGTATAAACAAAAGGGCTGAAAATTAAGCTTTGAGCCTTGATCAGAAACTTTGTCTTGGCTTCATCCTTCTCTTGCCCCTTGTCCTTTTCCATTTCCAGCCCCCCTTCAGGTAATCCAGTTAATCCATGGTTGCTGGACAGCTATAGGTGGCACCTGAACGAGGGGATTGACTATGAGGGATCCTGTGAGAAATGGTGTCTTGGTGGAGCTCCACAGAAAACGGAAGAAAAGTAACAGTATCCTGCGTGGTGGTAAGCAATGAACAGCATTAATGCTAGTGCTAGCCATAAATTTTATTTTTTGAAGGCTGTTCTTGCAGGAGGTGCATTAAAAGAGGATAAAGGGTAGGCTGAACAAAGTGCTGACCCCATGACAAATTTACCTATGGGTGACAGCAGCACAAATGGGACAGGGAAATTCTAAGTAGGCATTTGTTCACAGCCAAGAGCTGTATCAAGATAGAGGAGCAGGGTCTAAAAAAACAAAACAAAGAAAACAAACAAACAAACAAAAACAGATGCTAGAAAAATTCTTAGCTCAAGTAGATTTATGCTGTACATGGTTGCCAGAAGTAAGAATGATAAATATACAAATGACATGAGAAAGAGAGAGAAAAAATAGGTTTCTGAAAAGGAGTTGTCCCCTGTCTGGGATGCATTAGCAAAAAAGAAGGAAAATTGATTTCAGAGCTCTCCTAGGGACAGAAGGAAATCAGGAGACACCCTTCTTCCTCTCTGGCTCCTACTGGAGTTATCCTTAGTTCTGGTTACATCAAGTTCTCTTCCCTCTCTGTCTATTGTCTGTGCATCAATGTGTCCATGTGTCAATTTATGTTTGTTTTTGTTTTGTTGTTTGAATAATTGTTGTCTGTGTTTTGTTGAAAAGAAAAAAATGGTTAAAACTTTATCTGCTGTTTATCTACACCTTGATTTAGTTTAGCTTGTTTAGAAGGCAGTCTCAATTTACACAGCAGAAACTGATAAGTTACCCTGCACTGTAGCTGGGAGTCAAGCACAGCTGGAGAAAAGCTGCTATTAAAAGGGCCAGCAGCTTCTCAAATTCTATGGTAAATAAGCTGATGGCTGTTTTTTCCTAGAAAAAAAATCTCTGCAATTGTGTTTATTGGGTTCAGCAAGTGACAAGATGCCTTTGCTCTTGAAATTACAGCTAGAAAGGATAAGAAAATTTTGTTTGGTCTAATTATATGTGTGTAGCCCCTTCATTTTTGGTTTTGACTGGTTTAAAAGGTATAAATATGTTCTGCAAGTCTTGGCTATAGAGTTTCAGCTTATAAGTTATTGAGTATGATTAGAAATTTGTAATATTGGTAACAGTTAGCTTAAAACTGGTAACTCAGGGTTGGAGTCATTCTAAGCAACATTTGGCACAAGCCAACCCAGGAAAGCAGCTCTCTAAAGATACTTCTAAATTGGGATAATATTTTATGTAATTCTTATCCTAGAAACTAGACTTATAAAGGATAGGATTTAAAACAATATCTCTTTAATGAGGTATTAAAAGCTGAACTGTCATGCACTCATATATAGGAATTGGCAGCCAAAAACTTTGTAACATGAAAGTAATGCTCTTGGTATTGATTTTTTTTAAAAAAGAGAATGGATTGTTTACACTGTTAAAAATTGGGTTTTGCTTTCCAAAATTATGGGTATACTTTAATATTGCAAAAGAAAACTTTAAAATTATAGTTAACCTGCCAGTGTTCCATTGGCTGCAGTTTGTAGTCTGATCAAAGGCTCAGGATTTTTAACTCACCCATATTTGCAATTAAGAAAAAAAATCAAACAAGTGGAGATGATTGCAAGAGAAATAAAAACATTAAAAACAGGTGTGGCACAGAATGGGCCTTCTGCCCCCTTTTACACAAGCTTTATTGGATACAGTGCTAAAAGCAAATTTAACACGCCAAGATTGGAAAGGAGATCTCAGTAGGAGTTTATATGAGATCAAACAAGGTGAGGAACCATTTCAGGAATTTGTGAATAGACTGCTAAGCATCTGGTAGAATTTTTGGAGAAAGAAATTGGACCCTCATACAATCAGGGTCTGGATATAGCTGCTGCCTTCTGGGAAGTCTACAGTAAATATCTACCTTTCAGTAAATACAAAGCTCAGAGCAGCCTCAGCAGAGGCTTAAGTGGACTCCTTTTATTTTGCATACACTGCCTACAGGAATTTTGGGGCGCTTGCCTCCAGGGAACTGGAGATTACTTTCAGGCCAAAGCAGTATTATTGTAAAAGGATACAAATTATGGCTGTTTCCCCCCATGGCATTATAACTGTACCTTCTAACATTAAAAAAAAAACTAATTGAAAAGTTTTAAAGGATTAATAGACACTGGAACTGATGTACTCACTCACTTCCAAGTGATTGACTGTTCCATTATTCCAAAATAAAGTTCAAACATAACATTTATGAAAAGTTATTGACACTAGGAACTCATGGAGTCATTGCAGCCTATATTGCCTACTCTAGCTGCCAATCTAGGAATTGCATATAGAATTATTAGGGATTTGGAGGATTGTTTTTATAATGTTCCTTTGCATCCTGATGATTGTAAAGGGTTTGCTTTTAGTGAGGTTGTAACTTTAAACAGCCCTTGAAGTGATATCATTGGAAAGTTTTGCCTCAAGGAATGGCTAATAGCCTTACATTGTGGGGGGAAAAAAGATACTGCTTCAATACAAGAAGTTAGGACTTTGAATCTTTCAGTGTATATTATTCTTTATATGGAGAGTATTTTATTAGCTGATCCTTCTGATGGCGTTTGACTTCAAGCCTTGGCTTCATCCTTCTCTTGCCCTTTGTCCTTTCTCATTTCCAGTTCCCCCTTTCAGGTAAACCAGTTCATCTATGGTTGCTGGGCATCTACATAAAACTCCTTTTGGATTCAAACAACCGTTTCACAGGGGTCACATCTTAGATTTCCTACATATTAGAAGTTTACATTACAATTCATAATAGTAGCAAAATTACTGTTACGAAGTAGCAACAAGGTAATTTTATGGTTTGGTGTCACCACAACACGAGGAGCCATATTAAAGGCTCACAGCATTAGGGAGATTGAGAACCACTCCAGGAAGGAATGCAGCAATACAATGATTCCTGATGACATTGTTATATCCCATAGATCAGTGCTTTCCTCAACCATCATTAGAAGCTATTTGCAATTTCTCAAACCCATGAAAAGACTCACAAGGGCCAAAGAGTGAGAGACTTTGGAACATTCAGTCCTTAATTGAAAGTCTTCATCAAGTATCTCTCCTCAAGATTCAGGGATCTATGCACAAAATGGAGGCAGGAAAAATTTAAGAGCCAGAGATGATGGATGATTACAAAGATGCAGTGTCTTCCACATATACCAAGACTGATGCATATATGACTTTACAGATACTGGCAGCATATAAAAGGCCTGCACAAATTTAAGCCAAATGAATCCCAGCACTGAGAGGGAAGTGGATGCAAGATCCCACCCCTAATCAAGAAGTTTTCTGCAATTAATGTCTACTGGTAAATTTTTTTTCCAATGAAATTTCATTGGGGATATAAATCACACTTCAGGTAGGCCTCGTGTTCAGAAGTAGTTGGCCAAGACATGATCAACTCAATAGTAGTGTTTGTAGACTTTTTGGTCTCATTTTGCTTCATATAAGTATATTTTATCTGATTGTTATTTTTCCTATATATATTTTTAATTTCTGTTCTTGTTTTTTGTAGAGTTTTTAGTATATTTTATTATCTTTATTTTCTTAAAGAGAGAGAAGGGAACTTAGTTGTATAAATAGGGAGGTTGAGAAGATCTGGGAGGAACTGGTGAAGGAGAATCATGATCAAAGTATATTTTATAAAAATATAATTTCAATAAAAATGATGTTTAAGTAGGAGATAAATATATTTAGTACTTTAAAGTGATATAATCTTCTGAATCAATGATCCCTTAGCCATTGTATCTTTGCTGTAAAGAGACACCATGACCTAGGGAACTTTTATAAAAATGAAAGCATTTAATTAGGGGTTTGTTTACAGTTTTGGAAGATCAGTCAATTATTATTATGGTTGGGAGCATGGCATCATGCATTGTAGGCATGGTGCTAGAGAAGCTGTTGAGAGCTACATTCTGATCTGTAGGCAGATACAAGGAGAGAGAGAGAGAGAGAGAGAGAGAGAGAGAGAGAGAGAGAGAGAGAGAGAGAGAGAGAGAGAGAGAGAGAGAGAAGAGAGATCTACCCATAACCTTGACTAACCTTGACTCTAGGTTTGGCATGGGCTTTTGAAATCTCAAAGCCTATCCCTGGTGACACACTTTCTCCTATGAGGCCACATCTCTTACTGAGTAACTAAAGATTCAAATATATGAGCCTATGGGAGCCATTCTTATTCAAATCACCACACATGGTAAGCCAAATTTTGTAAAATATATAATCATAAAGAAGATAAAATAATGATCTGGGGGAACAAATCCCCATTTTCATTTCCAGATCTATGGTTTCTCTTATGACAAAGTAAGGCATGCTGTGAAAAGTTCTCCAGGGTTTTTGTTTGTTTGTTTTGTTTTATGTGTTTTCTTTTGTTGTTGTTGCTATTGCTTTAACATCTTAAGTTTCTTCATTGATTTTTGTGGATTTTTCTTCTGACTTTAATGACACCTAACACCAATTACAGTGCTTTTACTTCTCATGGCTGTGCTGTAGGGAACATATCTTGTGACACTCTGAACCAAAGTAAGACCTCTTTAAAATAATGTACCATGATAAAACAGGCTTTATATAAGTAGCAACAACAGAAAGGGAGCATCCTTTGGAAGTTGGAACCTCCAGTTCTCAGTGTGATAAGCAATATCTTCTATAGGTCATTAGGAATCAATTAGGGAAGTCACAACATTTTTCTCTTCTAATGTTCCTTGAAATCAGAAGAGACAGGATATGCATGGAAATAGAAGATGGATTTTGTTATAGTGCTGTTTATAACTCAGAATCTTGTCTCACTTGCAATATTTTGCCAACTCTAATTTCATTGTCATTTCCAGTAACTCTGTGTCAGGTATGTGGACTGACTTTCAGTAACAGAAGCACTGACAAGTAACTGCACTGGAGAAATTGAAATGCTTAGAGGGAGCAGAACTTTAATCTCTTAATATAATTGTAAGAAACACTATCATATAGAGAAATAGTGACGTGATGGGTGAGGTATTTCACATCTTTAATCCTAACTATAAGGAGGCAGAGGCAGCAGCAGTTGGCTCTCTGTGAGTTCAAGACTAGCATGGTCTACGCTGCAAGTTCTAGGACAAATAGAAATACATAGAGAAACTCCGTTACACTCAGACAACACACATATACACACACACATACACGCTCGTGCACACACACACACACACACACACACACACACACACACACACAAGGAAGTAATAATGAGCCTGGTGAGACAACTTAGCAGTTAAACATACTGGCTCCTCATGCAGGAGACAAGCATTTTTAGTGACCAGATGGCAGACTTACGAATCTATAATTCCTGTTCCAGAATATCTGTCAACTTCTTCTGGTCTCCAAAATCTCCAGATATGTACAATGCACAAACAACACACAGGAAACTTCCATATACATAAAATAAAAAAAGAAGTAAATCTTTTATAAAATAGAACAGTAAAATTAATTAACTGATATACATTCACCCGATTTACAAATTATGTTAGCATTCACCTTGCCAAACTGCTACCACTTTTCTTGATAGAGTACTTTAAAATGCTAATATATCCAGGTATAGTTGTGCACATATTTAATCTTATACTATTTGGGAGGCAGAGGTAAGCTGGTCTCTGAATTCATAGTTATGCTGATCCTTATAGCGAGTTTTAGGGCTGCTTAGGGTATAGAGTGAGATTTCTCTTTAAAAAAATCAACCAACCAATAAAGATAGTTTAAGTTCTTTAAAATATACAAAAATAATTTACTCTAAAAATTTTGTTTCAAACTCTGCAATGGCTAGATGCAATGTAAACCTTAGGTCTCACAATGCAAACAAAATGGCAACTAAATCTGTATATAAAAGCATAAATGACACAGATGAAGTAGACATATTAATTATGATGTAGACAAATATCTCAATGTATTAGAAAAAAAGTCCTTGTTCTAAAACGGTGGCAATAAAAAAGGAAATTTTGATACAGTGATTTACAGAACGTTAGAACAAAGTTAATATTTATATAGGGTGTGGCTTAATAAAAGAATACACATTAAAACATAATGAATCAGCAATTTCTGACAGTTCTCACAGATGTAGCATGTGAATTCAGTGTAGCCTTGGTTCTGAATATGCCACCCACATGCAATACTAATAAATGGTGTCTGGCATGCTTCAGTTCAGATTAGAAAGTATTATATAATATGTATTGTTTTATAGTGCATATCAAGTTTTCTGACTTATTGTAAACATAACTAATTAAAGAACACAAAGACTTTTAAATGCTTTGATATTGCCATTTCTCAGCATGTAAATATTAATTTAATATATTTTTTATATATTTTAAATTTTATTGGTTAATTTTATTTATATTTAAAATGTTATCCCCTCCTCAGTTATACCCTCCCCCATCCCTTCTGCTTCTATGAGGGTGCTCCCCCACCCCCACCCCTTTCAGTGTCCTAGCATTCCTCTACACTGGGTCATCTAGCCTCCACACGACTAAGCCGCTCCCTTCCCACTGATGCCAGATAAGGTAATCCTCTGCTATATATGTAGCTGGAGCTATGGGTCCTTCCAAGTGTACTCCCTGGGAGCTTTGGGGGGACCGGGTTGGTTGATATTGTTGTTCTTCCTGTGGGGTTGCTAACCCCTTTAGCTCCTTCAGTCTTTCCCCTAACTCCTCCATTGGGGTCCCCGTGCTTAGTCTAATGGTTGGCTGTGAGCATCCGCATCTGTGTTGGTCAGGCCCTAGCAAAGCTTCTCAGGGAACAGCTATACCAGGCTCCTGTCAGCAAACGCTTCTTGGCTTCAACAATAGTGTCTGGATTTAGTGTCTGCAGATGGGATAAATCCCTTAGGTGGGGCAGTCTCTGGATGGCCTTTCTTTCAGCCTCCACTCTACTCTTTGTCCCTGCATTTACTTTTGACAGAAACAATTCTGTATTAATTTTTCTTGAGATGGGTGGTTGTCTCTACCCCTCAACTGGGGGCTATGCCTATGGATATGGTTTCTACAGGTTCTCTCTCCCCTTGAAAGACCGCAATGGGGAGACCCCCACTCAAGTCCCAAGATGGCTCGCACCCAAGGAATCACAAGAGACCATCTTGATGCAAACACACGAGGTAGTTTAATGATGGAGCTACATGTAACTCATGCAGGAGACAGAGGAGTCGACCACGAGGCTCAGAAGCTAGGGATTTATAAACAGAAAAGTTGGGGGCAGGGGAAGAATTGGCACGGCTACACACAATTGGACAGTTTAAACATCAGCAAATTGTATGTGTAAAGCGAGGTAACAGCAATTCTGACTCAGCTGAGATAGTCTGGAAGTCCTTGCTGAGATAGTATGGACGTTCTTGTATGCCTCGCCTATCTTTATGCCTAGCCAGTTCCTGGAAAGAAACAGCAGCAGCCTTTGTTCTTTGCCCTTGGCCCAAAAAAGCCTTCCTCACTAGCAAGCCACATGAGTCATGGAACTTGAATTTAATTTTCTTTCACCCTTTGTTTGATATTTCAGCTAATGTCATCCCCATTGGGTCCTGGGAACCTGTTGAGTCCCTGGCATCTGGGACTTTGTAGTGGCTACCCCCAGTTCCTGTTCCTCCAATGCTACACACCCCAGTTCAATTTCCTGACCCTCTGTAATTCTCCCCCTTCTTCTCCTGCATCTGATCCTGCCCACCTTTTCCTTCCCTCTCCTCTCCCCCTCCCAGGTCCATCCCTCCCTCTATCTACTGGGATGATTTTCTTCTCCCTTCTGTGTAGGACTAAAGCATCCACACTTTGTATATCCTCTACAAAATTGTTATTTGTATCTATTTGAGTTTCCTGAGATTAGGACAAAATTTCTGACAATTTCTGAGACAGTCCTAACCTTACATCTGTTATTTTGTACTATGTATTTTTGCAAAGCAGTAAGTACTCTTAAGACTGATGATTATAAAATCAAAACAGTAATCAACTCTGAAAAGCACTGGTGATACTTTGTTATTCTTCTAATTATATTTCTGTTGCTGTGAAAAAAATAACATAGGGAAGAAGGGTTGAATGGGTCTAAGATTGCAGGTTACAGTGTAGTAGTCAAAAGAGGAATTTAAATGATCACATTCATAGTCAAGAGAAGAGAGAACAAACCCACTGGGCCTTGTTTATTTGTTTGATCTCAGTAAGCTTTCTTATCTATTATTATGTCTAGGACCACATGATTAAGGAATGGAGTTGCCCAGAGTGGACTGGGTTTTTTACACCAGTAAACAATTAAGGAAATTCCCTCTAGACATGTCCACAAGCCAACTTGATCTACATATTTTCTCATTGACATTTTCTTCTCAGGTTATGTCAAGCTGACAGTTAAAGCTATTATAGTTGTAAAGTGTTATAAAAATCATATCTACCTTATTAATATATAATCTAAATTACTTAATAAATGATAAAATTAAGTATATAACAAAGACCTATTAAAAATTTTTATAATTTATTATCCAAAGGTTTCAAAGGGTCATACACAACTTTTTAGAGAATCTAAATATAAATGAAAATTTGTATCTTGTTATGTGCTAAAACATGACATTTTCTGCTTTTTTTTTTGAGATATAATTTCACTGCATTCCCTAGTCTGCTTTAAACTAGTGATGAGGCCTTGATTGATTCTTCATATAGCGCAGTCTGGTCTTAAACCATATACACATAAACAGCAACAAAAATTACTAATCATGTTGTATTATGTATTTGTGCATATATATATATATATATATATATATATATATATATATTTCTACCTACAGGTATGTAGCTACCATAAAGCAAAAGAAGTTATTAATTTGGAGTAAAGGGGGAACATAGAAGCATTTAGAGGAAACAGGGTAAATAATGTGATTAAATTTAATTAAAAACATAAAATAAGTAGAAGTACTTTTGTGATTTCCTACTTGAATTTTTTTTTCTTATAAGAAAACTTTCCTGAGCATCTGGGGGAGCCATCTTGGTTCCAGGATTCTGCCGAGACTAGTCTGCACAGGGGAGTGTAGACTACAGAAGCTAACAGCTTCTGGGACAGGCAGAAGCCACAGAGCCTCTGAGGCAGACCTCATTTCAGGCTCTAGATATCCGGGCACTTTCCCTGCCAGAGGAGAGGTGTCTGCACCGCCCCGCCCAGGAGGGCTTTACCACAGCATCTGGGGGAGCCATCTTGGGTTTCCAGATTCCACCGAGGCTGGTCTGTGCAGAAGCTAACAGCTTCTGGGACAGGCAGAAGCCACAGAGCCTCTGAGGCAGACAGCATTTCAGGCTCCAGATATCAGGGCACCTTCCCTGCCAGAAGAGAGGTGTTTGCCCAGCCCAGGAGGGCTTTGCCACAGCACCTGGGGGAGCCATCTTGGTTCCCGTATCCCTGTGAGACTAGTCTGTGCAGGTGAGAGGGTGAACTAGAGAAGCTATACAGATTCTGGGACAAGCCCTGTTTCAGACCTTCATCTTCTGCCAAGAGGCAGGTCCAAATGGCAGATATCTGTCCACTTTCCCTTCAAGAGGAGCGCTTGTCTGCAGAGAGTGCTCTAAACACTGAAACTCAGGAGAGAGCTAGTCTTTCAGGTCTGCTGATAGAGGCTAACAGAATCATGAGAGGAACAAGCTCTAACCAGAGACAACTATAACAACTAACTCCAGAGATTACCAGATGGTGAAAGGCAAATGTAAGAATCTTACTAAAAGAAATCAAGACCATTCACCATCATCAGAACCCAGCTCTCCCCCCCCAACTAGTCTTGGGCACCCCAACACACCCGAAAAGCTAGACCCGGATTTAAAAGCATATCTCATGATAATGGTAGAGGACATCAAGAAGGACTTTAATAACTCACTTAAAGAAATACAGGAGAACACTGCTAAAGAGTTACAAGTCCTTAAACAAAAATAGGAAAACACAACCAAACAGGTAGAAGTCCTTAAAGAAAAACAGGAAAACACATCCAAACAAGTGATGGAAATGAACAAAACCATACTAGACCTAAAAAGGGAAGTAGACACAATAAAGAAAACCCAAAGTGAGGCAACACTGGAGACAGAAACCCTACGAAAGAAATCTGGAACCATAGATTCGAGTATCAACAACAAAATAGAAGAGATAGAAATAAGAATCTCAGGTGCAGAAGATTCCCTAGAGAACATCCACACAACAATCAAAGAAAATGCAAATGCAAAAGGATCCTAACTCAAAACATCCAGGAAATCCAGGACACAATAAGAAGACCAAACCTACGGATAATAGGAGTTGATGAGACGGAAGATTTTCAACTTAAAGGGCCAGCAAATATCTTCAACAAAATAACAAAAGTTCATAGAAGAAAACTTCCCAAACCTAAAGAAAGAGATGCCCATGAACATACAAGAAGCCTACAGAACTCCAAATAGACTGGACCAGAAAAGAAATTCCTACTTACACATAATAATCAGAATAATCAGAACAACAAATGCACTAAATAAAGATAGAATATAAAAAGCAGTAAGGGAAAAAGGTCAAGTAACATATAAAGGCAGGCCTATCAGAATTACACCAGATTTTTCACCAGAGACTATGAAAGTCAGAAGAGCCTGGACAGATGTTATACAGACAATAAGAGAACACAAATGCCAGCCTAGGCAACTATACCCAGGCAAACTTTTAATTACCATAAATGGAGAAAACAAAGTATTCCACGACAAAAACCAAATTCACACATTATCTTTCCATGAATCCAGCTCTTCAAAGGATAATAACAGACAAAAAAAAAAAGAAAAAGAAAAAAACAATAAACAATACAAGGACGGGAAACACGTCCTAGAAAAAGGAAGAAAGTAATCTTTCAACAAACCTAAAAGATGACAGCCACAAGAACAGAATGCCAACAAAAATAATAGGAAGCAACAATTACTTTTCCTTAATATCTCTTGATATCAATGGACTCAATTCCCCAATAAAAAGACAGAGACTAACAGACTGGCTACACAAACAGGACCCAACATTTTGCTGCTTACAGGAAACCCATCTTAGGGAAAAAGACAGACACTACCTCAGAGTGAAAGGCTGGAAATCAATTTTCCAAGCAAATGGTCTGAAGGAACAAGCTGGAGTAGACATTCTAATATCGAATAAAATTGTCTTCCAACCAAAAGTTATCAAAAAAGACAAGAAGGGGCACTTCATACTCATCAAAGGTAAAATCTTCCAAGAGGAACTCTCAATTCTGAATATCTATGCTCCAAATGCAAGGGCAGCCATATTCATTAAGGAGACTTTAGTAAATCTCAAAGCACACATTGCAACTCACACAATAATAGTGGGAGACTTCAACACACCACTTTCATCAACAGACAGATCATGGAAACAGAAACTAAACACAGAGACAGTGAAACTAACAGAAGTTATGAAACAAATGGATTTAACAGACATCTACAGAACGTTTTATCCTAAAACAAAAGGATGTACCTTCTTCTCTGCACCTCATGGTATCTTCTCCAAAATTGACCATATAATTGGTCACAAAACAGGCCTCAACAGATACAAAATTATTGAAATTTCCCATGCATTCTATCAGATCACCATGGACTAAGGCTGATCTTCAATAACAACATAAATAATAGAAAGCCAACATTCACGTGGAAACTGAACAACACTCTACTCAATGATAACTTGGTTAAGGAAGGAATATAGAAAGAAATTAAAGACTTTTTAGAGTTTAATGAAAATGAAGCCACAATATACCCAAACTTATGGGACACAATGAAAGCATGTCTAAAGAAACTAGAAAGAGCCCACACTAGCAGCTTGACAACACACCTAAAAGTTCTAGAATAAAAGGAAGCAAATTCACCCAATATGAGTAGAAGGCAGCGAATAATCAAATTCAGGGGCTAAATAAACCAAATGGAAACAAAAAGAAGTATTCAAAGAAGCAACAAAAGGAGGAGCTTGTTCTTTGAGAAAATCAAAAAGATAGATAAACCCTAAGGCAGACTCACTAGAGGGCACAGGGACAGCATCCTAATTTACAAAATCAGGAATGAAAAGGGAGACATAACAACAGATCCTGAAGAAATTCAAACCACCCTCAGATCCTTCTACAAAAGGCTATACTAAAAAAACCTGGAAAACCTGGATGAAATGGACAAATTTCTAGACAGATATCAGGTACCAAAGTTAAATCAGGATCAGGTTAATGATCTAAACAGTTGTATATCTCCTAAAGAAATAAAGGCACTCATTAATAGTCTCCCAACCAAAAAAAGCACAGGACCATATGGGTTTAGTGCAGAGTTCTATCAGACCTTCAAAGAAGATCTAATTCCAGTTGTTCACAAACTATTCCACAAAAAAGAAGCAGAAGGTACCCTACCCAATTCATTCTATGAAGCCACAATTACTCTGATACCTAAACCACAGAAAGACCCAACAATGATAGCGAGAACTTCAGACCAATTTTCCTTATGAATATTAATGCAAAAATACTTAATAAAATTCTTGCTAACCGAATCCAAGAACACATCACAATAATCATCCATCCTGACTTAGTAGGTTTCATTCCAGGGATGCAGGGATGGTTCAATATACGCAATCCATCAATGTAATCCACTATATAAACAAACTCAAAGACAAAAACCACATGATCATCTCCTTAGATGCTGAAAAAGCATTTGAGAAGATCCAACACCCATTCATGATAAAAGTCTTGGAAAGTTCAGGAATTCAAGGTCCGTACCTAAACGTGATAAAAGCAATCTACAGCAAAACAGCAGCCAACATCAAAGTAAATGATGAGAAGCTGGAAGCAATCCCACTAAAATCGGGGACTAAACAAGGCTGCCCACTTTCTCCCTACCTATTCAACATTGTACTTGAAGTCCTAGCCAGAGCAATTCGACAACAAAAGGAGATCAAGGAGATACAAATTGGAAAGGAAGAAGTCAAAATATCACTTTTTGCAGATGATATGATAGTATATATAAGTGACCCTAAAAATTCCACCAGAGAACTCCTAAACCTGATAAACAGCTTCAGTGAAATAGCTAGATCTAAAATTAACTCAAACAAGTCAACGGCCTTTCTCTACAGAAAGGATAAACTGGCTGAGAGAGAAGTTAGGGAAACAACACCCTTCTCAATAGTCACAAATAATATAAAATACCTTGGCATGACTCTAACTAAGGAAGTGAAAGATCTGTATGATAAGAACTTCAAGTCTTTGAACAAAGAAATTAAAGAAGATCTCAGAAGATGGAAAGATCTCCCATGCTCATGGTTGGGAAGGATCAATATAGTAAAAATGGCTATCTTGGTAAAAGCAATCTATAGATTCAATGCAATCCCCATCAAAATTCCAACTCAATTCTTCAACAAATTAGAAAGGGCAATCTGTTAATTTATCTGGAATAACAAAAACCTAGGATAGCAAAAACTCTTATAAAGGATAAAAGAACCTCTGGTGGAATCCCCATGCCTGACCTAAAGCTGTACTACAGAGCAATTGTGATAAAAACTGCATGGTACTGGCATACTGACAGACAAGAAGACCAATGGAATAAAATTGATGTCCCAGAAATGAGCCCACAAACCTATGGTCACTTGATCTTTGACAAGGGAGGTAAAACCATCCAGTGGAAAAAAGACAGCATTTTCAACAAATGGTGCTGGCACAACTGGCTGTTATCATGTAGAAGAATGCGAATTGATTCATTCCTATCTCCTTGTACTAAAGGTCAAATCTAAGTGGATTAAGGAACTCCACATAAAACTCCAGAAAATCAAATAACCCTGTTAAAAAATAGGGCTCAGAACTGAACAAAGAATTCTCACCTGAGGAATACCGAATGGCAGAGAAGCATCTGAAAAAATGTTCAACATCCTTAATTATCAGGGAAATGCAAATCAAAACAACCCTGAGATTCCACCTCACACCAGTCAGAATGGCTAAGATCAAAAATTCAGGTGACAGCAGATGCTGGCGAGGATGTGGAAAAAGAGGAACACTCCTTCATTGCCGGTGGGATTGCAAGCTGGTACAACCACTCTGGAAATCAGTTTGGCTGTTCCTCAGAAAATTGGACATAATACTACCAGAGGATCCAGCAATACCTCTCCTGGGCATATATCCAGAAGATGTTCCAACCGGTAAGAAGGACACATGCTCCACTATGTTCATAGCAGCCCTATTTATAATAGCCAGAAGCTGGAAAGAACCCAGATGCCCCTCAACAGAGGAATGGATACAGAAAATGTGGTACATTTACACAATGGAGTACTACTCAGCTATTAAAAGGAATGAATTTATGAAATTCCTAGGCAAATGGATGGATCTGGAGGGCATCATTCTGAGTGAGGTAACATATTCACAAAGGAACTCACGCAATATGTACTCACTGATAAGTGGATATTAGCCCAAAAACTTAGGATACCCAAGATATAAGATACAATTTGTTAAACGCATGAAACTCAAGAAGAACGAAGACCAAAGTGTGGACACTGTGCCCCTTCTTGGAATTGGGAACAAAACACCCATGGAAAGAGTTACAGAGATAAAGTTTGGAGCTGTGAAGAAAGGATGGACCATCTAAAGACTGCCATATCCAGGGATCCATCCCATAATTAGCTTCCAAACGCTGACACCATTGCATACATTAGCAAGATTTTGCTGAAAGGACCCAGATATAGCTGTCTCTTGTGAGACAATGCCGGGGCCTAGCAAACACAGAAGTGGATGCTCACAGTCAGCTATTGGATGGATCACAGGGCCCCCATTGGAGGAGCTAGAGAAAGTACCCAAGGAGCTAAAGGGAACTGCAACCCCATAGGTGGATCATTATTATGAACTAATCAGTACCCCAGAGCTCTTGTCTCTAGCTGCATTTGTATCAAAAGATGGCCTAGTAGGCCATCACTGGAAAGAGAGGCCCATTGGACTTGACAAGTTTATATGCCCCAGTACAGGGGAATGCCAGGGCCAAGGGGTGGGGGTGGGTGGGTGGGGGACTGGGGGGGGGAGTGTATTGGGGACTTTTTGGATAGCATTGGAAATGTAATTGAGGAAATTACCTAATAAAAAAAAACAAACCAGAGACACTCAAATGTATAGAGGAGAAAGTGGGGAAAAGCCTCAAAGATATGGGCACAGGGGAATAATTCCTGAATAGAACAGCAATGGCTTGTGCTGTAAGATCAAGAATCAACAAATGGGACCTCATAAAATTGCAAAGCTTCTGCAAGTCAAAAGACACCGTTAATAAGACAAAGAGGCCACCAACAGATTGGGAAAGAATCTTTACCTATCCTAAATCAGATAGGGGACTAATATCCAATATATATAAAGGACTCAAGAAGGTAGACTCCAGAAAATCAAATAACCCCTTAAAAAATGGGTCTCAGAGCTAAAAAAGGAATTTTCACCTGAGGAATACCGAATGGCTGAGAAGCACCTGAAAAAAGTGTTCAGCATCCTTAATCATCAGGGAAATGCTAATCAAAACAATGCTGAGATTCCACCTCTCTCCAGCCAGAATGGCTAAGATCAAAAATTTAGGTGACAGCAGATGCTGGCAAGGATGTGGAGAAAGAGGAACATTCTTCCATTATTGGTGGAATTTCAAGCTTATACAACCACTCTGGAAATCAGTCTGGCAGTTCCTCAGAAAGTTGGAAATAGTTCTACCCGAGGATCCGGCAATAGCTCTCCTGGTATTGTGGGATCCAGAAGATTTTCCAACTTGTAAGAAGGACACATGCTCAACTATGTTCATAGCAGCCTTATATGTAATAGCCAGAAGCTGGAAAGAACCCAGATGCCCCTAAAGAGAGGAATGGATATAGAAAATGTGGTACATTAACACAATGGAGTACTACTCAGCTATTAAAAAAATGATTTTATGAAATTTCTAGGCAAACGGATAGACCTGGAGGGCATCATCCTGAGTGAGGTAACCCTGTCACAAAAGAACTCACACAATATTTATTCACTGATAAGTGGATATTAGCCCAGAAACTTAGAATACCCAAGATACAATTTGCAAAACACATGAAACTCAAGAAGAATGAAGACCAAAGTGTGGACACTTTGCCCCTTCTGAGAATTGGGAACAAAACACCCATGGAAGGAGTTGCAGAGACAAAGTTTGGAGCTGAGATGAAAGGATAGACCATCTAGAGACTGCTATACCCGGGGATCCATCTGATTATCAGCCTTCAAACGCTGACACCATTGCACACACTACCAAGATTTTGCTGAAAGGACCATGATATAGCTGTCTTTTGTGAGGCTATGCTGGGGCCTAGCAAACACAGAAGTGGATGCTCACAGTCAGCTATTGGATGGATCATAGGGCCCCCAGTGGAAGATCTAGAGAAAGTACCCAAGGAGCTAAAGGGGTCTGCAACCCTATAGTGGAAGAACAATATGAACTAACCAATACCCTCTGGAGCTTGTATCTCTAGCTGCATATGTATCAGAAGATGGCCTAGTTGGCCATCAGTGGAAAGAGAGGTCCATGGGTCTTGCAATCTTTATATGCCTCTGTACAGGGAATGCCAGGGCCAAGAAGTAGGAGTGTGTGTGTGTTGGGGGGGGGGAGGGTAGTGGAGGGGAGGGTATTGAGGACTTTTGCGGTAGCATTTGAAATGTAAATGAAGAAAATACCTAAATAAAATAAAATAAAAAAATAAAGAAAAATTTCCTGACCTCTTTATAGCTCTACATGTTGCTTCTGTAGTGATGAAAATCATATTCAGTAGGTTAACAGTATCCTAATGTTTAACTATTTAATATATATTTCAGATTTATTTATTTATATCACTTCTAAGGAAAAGGCAAGTTAGAATAATCTAAAGAAATTCAGCACACTAGTGAGATCTGATCCTTGAAAGGGTTAATTTCATAAAGCTATACTGAATTTCTACACATCATTGATTAATTGACAATATTCTCATTGAATTGTTTTTTATGTGAAAGGGATGTCTGTGCCTGTGTCAGTATTCCTTGCTATGCCACCTCTTTTAGTCTATCTCAGCTGTGTAGTCTATTATAAAGTCACCACAATTTAGTGTGTGCATCTACTGCTTAAGATGACTACTGGAAAATAGTGGAGAACTTCAGTACAGAGATATTTGAATTGTGTAGATACTAAAAAAAATCTTTCAGTATAGAATGTCTGGTATCCTCTACTGTAAAATACTTTAAACATAATTTACATTCTTAGCTATAAAAGGTACACCCTAAATGAAATTCTCTTTTCAAATATTTATTTCTCAAATGTTAAAGAGAATATTTTTATTGCTTTGTAAGACATTATATGGCTGAAGAATCATACAGCTTCCAGAATAATACTCAAATGAAATAAAAATGCAAAACAATTTAAGTTATTGCTTGAAGTCAAGCAGAATGACATATTAAGGGTTCAAAATAAAATTTTAATTGCCTAACTGAAAGCCTCAATAACATCCCATTAAAAAGACATGTGAAAGTTAACAACCTATATCAGGATTTTCCCTAGTTAAAAAAATAAATACAACAATACAGGAAGAACATCAAAAGGCCTCACTATGGAGCCAGGGGTAATTCGTGTAACATCAACATCCAGTTTAGACTTTAATTGCTTGTATTTTCAGCTCCTTGAACAGGTTTGCTAAGAGAGGGGTAGATCATGTGACTTTGTCCTTGATGTGACTTTGTACTTTAAACACTGTTTTACTATGCTGCTGCTGCTTCTAGTTTAGTGTGAAAGGAGAACAAAATATACTATAGAGTTCCAAATGGTAATAAATACAACTCTTATGTTTAAATGAGAAATTGCCTGTTAACCATCTGATCTTTTTTTGTTTTCTGCAGGTGACACGATAAAACTGGCATCCAAATTTTATTCTGCCTCTTTAGGAGCATTTTAGAATTGAAATAAATTGAGAGTTAGTTTTTATTCATGAGTATTGAAAGAAAGCTAATAAATTCACCCTTATCTTCCAAAAGCAGGCAGGAAAGCATGGTTTTAATACTAACTTTCCATTTTTACATTTATCACACATTAATAATTATGGTTTGGGACATAATTCATTCCAATACTTAAACCTCTTTAGAGCCCTATAATGCTTTGAGCTTGCTTTGAAGTCAAGAAAGCTCAGGATATAGTTAAGTTGCTTATAAAGTACTATACAGGTGTCAAACCAGAATAAAACCACAGAAAGAGAAGAATAAATAATAGGGAATAGTAATTGTGTTTTGAAAGGTTACCAGACTGTCATGTTTAGACAGTTCATGGGCAGTTGGGTTTGTATTTGTGCTGTTTAGTGACAGGAGGGATCATGGGACATTCCCAGTGGCTCTGCTACATTTCCCTTCTATTATTTTTCTTATTTTAGGATTTTGATTTGTCTTTAAAAATACATGAGATGCCTAATTCAGGGCAAACTGGTTCACCCCTTCTGTCTTCTATTGAAATAACTGCAATTTATAGCTGCTACAGATGGGTCAGTTTGTTTTCTATGTGATTTTCAGGAAATTCTCTTAGTGTTTCAGATCTGGAGGTTTCAAACCATCATTGTTCACCTAAGAGCTAGCCTAAGAGTGGGACCCCCACCTGTTTCTGGAACTAAAAATGTCTTTGAAATTCTCTGCCTATCTCTCCCACTGCCTTCAGCCCATCCCTTAGAAATGTCAGTTCTGCAAACCTTGCAAACCACTCTTGAATATAAAAAAGATTGACAATGTGTCTTTCTTATTAAAATAGAGATTCACATAGTTCTTAGCACAGTGCCAAAAACTGATTAGATTTTTCCTGATACATAAGACATCTGCAGTAGCAGTTGCTGGAAATCTTTCACATCTGGAATAAATGTTGTCTACTTTGTTTTTTCTTCTGTCACTAGCATTGCTATTTCACACCCATGTTTTGTATAATCTAGGCAGCATAATACTTTATCTAATGTCACGAAAAACATCAAAGTGGGTCACATAATATTTATATAACAGATATGAGACATAAAGTAGTCTTAAAGACACACTAACACCTAGGCTGAAACTTTCAACTTTCTATATCTGTTTTCCTTGTTTATATGTTTCCAATGTTTATATATTGGTTACTACTAAAAAAGTCTCACAAGAGACTCTTAAATATTGACTTATTCTATGTACACTGATCAAATCATTTATCTAAATGTCATAAATTTTTATTGTTAATTAACTATTTCAAGTAGCTTTTTAGTTGTTAACCCAATGGAAGAAAGAATGAACTCACCATGCAAAGTTTGGTCTGGATGTAGATTCAGATGCCATGTGTATGAACTGTAATGGAATGAGGGGTACGTTACTAACCTGAAATAGTTCTGGAAACAGGATCATGGACTGCTTTGTGAGAAAGGACAGGTACATGGCTTTGATTGTTTTATTGTGATTAGGGAATATTAGGGTTCCCTGGTCAGACAGGGACCTCCAAGGTTTAAGCTTTCCCCTGGGGTTTAAGAAAGCAAACCTGCTGCGTTTTTTGTTTGTTTGTTTGTTTTGTTTTTTGTTTTATTTGTTATATTTTGGTTTTTACCATCTGCCCTGATTTTTTGCAAGAAGAAAAAATGAGAGTTGGAAGTCAAAAGATTTCATCAGTGAAACATCAGAAAATGGATTTAGCTGTTTCAATGACTATAAAATTACCCTCAAAAATGAATCCACTGACCACATCTCTCATTACTATGTGCTCTGTCACATTTTGTTATTTAATACTTGCCTTGACTTTCCTTGGACTGGTCATCAGTGACTGACATGTAAATGTTTCTGTGTTTCTTATTTGCTTCTGCCAACTGAATTTGTAACTTCCCAGAACAAAGTGATGCCAACCAGTTTAATTTACTGGGGTATCCTCATCACCTAGACTATATAGGAAACACAAGAACTGAATAATACACTAGATTACAAACAAGTTCAGTGAAGGTAAGAGTATGAGGATTTCTATCTCAGTTCATCCTAATAGCAGAAGATGATTTGGTAAGGGTACCTAGAGTTCATTTTTCCAGTTACACTAATACAGTAAAGAGACTAAGCCTGGCTTTCATGAAATGTAGGTGCTTTTGAATTCTGAAGCATAGTAAAAAAATATTTAGTCTTGTTGATTTGTTTAAAATTTTAAGTGGGATGGTGTTTTAGTTAGAGTCTTTCTTTCTTTCTTTGTTTCTTTCTTTGTTTCTTTGTTTCTTTCTTTCTTTCTTTCTTTCTTTCTTTCTTCCTTCCTTCCTTCCTTCCTTCCTTCCTTCCTTCCTTCCTTCCTTCCTTCCTTCCTTCTTTCTTTCTTTCTTTCTTTCTTTCTTTCTTTCTTTCTTTCTTTCTTTCTTTCTTTCTTTCTTTCTTTCGTTTTTGTTTTTTCAAGATAGGGTTTCTCTGTTTAGTCCTGGCTGTCCTAGAAATCACTTTGTAGACCAGACTGACCTCGAACTCAGAAATTCGCCTGCCTCTGCCTCCCAAGTGCTGGGATATGCCACCATGCCCAGCTTTTAATTAGAGTTTCTATTGCTATGGCAAAGCCACAACCATAAAGCAACATCGGCACGAAGAGGCTTAATTTATCTTATACTTCAAGGTAACTCCATTGCAGGGGGAATCCCAGGCAGAAACTCAAAGCAGGGTAGGAACTGGAGTTAAGAATCGATGCAGAGGCCACACAGAAGTGTTGCTAACTGACATGGCTCAGTTTGCTTTCTTATATATTCCCAGGACCATCTACCCAAAGGTGGCACCACCCACAATAGGTTGGACTCTCTCACATCCATTACTAATTGAGAAAGTGTTTCATAGATTCAGACTAGCCAGGAGGCTAATCTGGTGGTGATGTTTTACCAATTGATACTCTAGTTTTGCCAAGGTGACAAAAACCTACCAGCACAGATGGCAAGTCTATTGAATTATTAAAACATGTGAATCTACTTGATGACAAAACAGCACTAAAATTGTGTGAAAAATAAAAGTTATAGAGGTATAACTACTCTATATGCACAAGTAATGTCATAATTCCTAGAAATGAAGTAAAATTTAAAGTCAATCATAAGCTACTGAGGAACACAATTGATTTCAGAAAAAAATCTAATGAATAATATTTAGGGGAAGTGTGTTATGTATTTGTAATTTGTCAAAATGTCTTGCCAACAAAAATAAATAATTATCTGTAGAAATAGACAAATAAATAATAGCATGGGTAAATTGAATACTGCATTTCCCCCCAGTCTAACCCACAGGAGAACACAGAAGTATTGTTTTGAAATTAAACAATACTTTTTGATACATTAACTATTCCAACAATTAGGCTGGTTATATCTCGATCTTAAACTTTTGCTCTACTCTAACTTTTTCAACTGTTATTACAAAAGCATTTGATCTTCAGCAGCTGTGCAATTATACAGCTGCTAAACTTGCTTTTGATGTCGATGGTGTACAGTTTGGGAAAGATGGTTCACCTGAAGTTCTTTTTTGTGTTCAAGCCCTAGTTTGTTTTACAGCTTCCTGCCTTTTGATAACTAAAGAAGGTGAAAGGCTGAAGGATTTTCAGACAGTCTGTGGCTCAGCAGTAAGGGCTTCCCTCTTAGGAAACAGAGTAGGAGAAAGGAAGGAAAGATAAAATGGTTGATGAATTACTTTTCCGCCACTTCTGATATAGAATAAAACATACTAACCTTTTAATAGAAAGATTTCTAGACAGATGCTTCCAACCTATAGGGAAATAAATTAATCTCATTAGACAAGGGGTTAAAACCTGCTTGTGAAAATATTGTTTCCTTGTTATCTGGGGGGAAACTTCAGGTTTTTTTAAATAACAAATATAGCCAATATCACTGTATCGGGTAGAAATTTTAGTATGGTATGTTCATTATCTCAATGTCTGAAACCATTCTTGAATATCCATGTTTTTAAATTTATATAGTTTATTTACTATTGTTATTTTCATGATTTATTTTATTACTTATTAATATTCATGTGTATGTACACAGATGTGAATGTACCCATGGAGACCAGAAGCAGGAACCGGAGCCTCTATAACTGAAATTATATATAGCTGTGCTCAACATTGGTGCTAAGAACTGAGCTTGCGTCCTTTGAAGGAAGAGGACATGTTCTTAACTGGTGAACCTTTTCTCCCAACCCTTAAAAATAATTTGAATGTTACAATCAAAATCTTTTTTTTAAATGACATAAAAGTTCATTGAACTGTCCCTCTTTTGGTTTTTCATACATATTTGCAAATAATTAGAGTCTACATCAAGAAATTCTATAAAGGTAAAATATTGAAGGCTTGTAATTAGAAAATTTGAAACATAAAGATATTTTAAAATAAATACCCCTTTATGCATTTAATTATATCAACTTATGATGCATTGATTTAACTTTGTTTTTTTTTTTCCAAAATCATCCATTCTATTTGAAAATGGAAGACAACTTTCCGTATTTAAATTGCATAGAATCCAGGGATTATAATTCCCTTTGAAATTTACAAAAAACTCATGTTTTCATTAATTTAAAAGCATATCTCTATTGTATTTTGTCTTTTATAAAATGGTGCATAAACTTTTCCTTACATTTTTAATGAGGTAATGTATGTAACTATGTTGGTTTGAATGACACAGCTCTCACAGGCTCATATCTTTAAATGCTTGGTCCCCAGTTGATGGAACTCTTGGAGAAGGATTAGAAAGTGTGGTCTTGTTGGTGATGTGCTGCTAGAATCAGACACTGAGGTGTCAAAAGACTTTTGCCATTCCTAGTCTCTTTCTGCCTCATGTCTGTAGATCAAGATGTGAGCTCTCAGCTCTTGTACCATGCCTTCCTTTCTGCTGCCATGATGGTCAGGAATGCTGGCCCTCTGAAACTGCAAACGTCAATAAACATTTTCTTCTAAAGTTGCCTTGGTCATGGTGTCTTGTCACAGCAAAAGAAAAAAAAATGTAACTGAGACAATAAGATTTTGTTTTTGAATGTATTTTATATCTTAATTACAGCTAGTTAAAATTATTGCTATATGAATAGTCACAAAGATGTGTTATATGAGTAGTAACAAACTATAATTTGTATATCAGAATGAGTATGTTAGTTTAAGTAGTTGCAAGTTTGATTCAGGATTAAAGAAATGTTCAGCACAAACACAAATACTTATATGAACATATTTTGCTATTCTCCTGTAGATTTACCTCCACCAGTTACAATGACTGAAATTGTGACTTATATTACCTTTGCTATATCTGTGTTTTGAGCTGGCTGGAACATTTTCAGGAACATTATTCTTACTCTTGCTTTTCAGTTCCTGTGCTGGTAATAAAACTCTTGGAGTTCAGAGAATAAAGGCATCCTCCCCACTCCCAGAACTACTTTATGACCTTTGGTGTTATTGCTCAGCTCCTGCCACTAAAATATAGAGAGGCCACATTTTAAAGGACTGATAAAATTCCTCAAAACTCCACACAATTTAGGACTAATTTCCTATGGATATTTATGTTATAACATGAACTGCTTTGGTTTAACTGAGAAAAGAGTGGGGAAAGGTATGCTTTTATTATTTTGGCATAATAGAGATATATGTATGTAAATAATGAAGCTCTTGCAGGGATACCTAACCTATGGAATCTCCTGCTTCATAAGATTTCCACACAACTGTAACAGACTAGCACTGTATGAAACAATTTGCATTTAAACGTGATAATCAGGAAAAAAGGAGGTTTTTTTTTTAAATAGAAAGCTCAGATCAAGAATAAATTGTACATGCAAATGTGCTGATTTGCATGCAGAGAATGGATTCTAACAGTAGGGCAACTGAAGAAATTAAGGCTAACGCTTCTCCTGAGTGCCCAGTAATGTTGAATTACAATTGAATACCTATAGAAATAAGTGTGACATCCAAATGGATACTAAATGAATATATTATGCTCTGTGATGTTTCACTGAATTCTAAATGAGTTCAGAAGGATGAAATACCAAGAGGTGCTGAAGTACTTCAGACACACTCAGTCAAATGCATGTGGTTAAATAAAACTCTGTGGAATGTTCCCTACATAAAATGAGTTTTTCCTATTCAGAAGGAAAGTAGAGCAATTTATTTTTTCCTCAGACAGTCTCATCACAAGTAAGAGTTTACTTTAATAAACTCGGTTTGGTTTTTAGGGAAACTCTTGCAATTTGAAAGTAACTTTGTATTCTTTTGAGCCCTAACACACTAGACTTGCAATTTTGCTTGCATTGTACCCCTTAGCATTAAGGAAGCAGTGCTATCTGTTTAATATGAGAGCCTCTAGTGACTTGCATAAGAACAGTAAAAGCAAGGACCCCATGCCATTGATTGACCTTGAGAACGGAGGGATTCTGATGCTATGGTAAGTCAAATGTTCCTGTTAGGATGATTACTTTTAAAACTATATTTATGAACAAGTAGTCAGCATTGGCTTCTAAGTTTTTGTTCCTTCTTGAAAAGTTTACTCTGAATGTTCTTCTTCCACTGTCGAGTGTGGAGACATGCTGTAGTGATGGGCCAGGCTTCATAGTAAATTACTTCCCAATGCTTCTGCAAAGTGGGATAGTTCACCCACCATGTTATGCAAGTGGGCAGGTTTCCTTCATTTTGTAAGGGTGTGGTAGCTGCTATTCTGATAGTGAGAGCAAAGCTTCCAAAAAATCAGTGTGCACAGTTGTCCTTTCTCTTCCAGAGCCGTTTTCTGATCCTTTGTCTTCTGAATACTACAATTGGTGGCACATGCCTTTAATCCTAGCAATTGGGAGGAAGAGGCAGGCAGATTTCTGAGTTCGAGGCCAGCCTGGTCTACAGAGTGAGTTCCAGGACAACTAGGGCTATACAGAGAAACCCTGTCTCAAATAACCAACCAACCAACCAACCTACTAAATAAATAAATAAAACTTATCGGCTAGTGGTTAAAACTTGCACTAAACACAATACACTGCTGGAAGTTAATTTTAGTCAGATAGTGTTTGCAACAACATGGAATGGGTACAGACCTATGGATATTTAGAACTACTATATCAGCAAGTTCTGGGTTGGAGGAGAGAGTTAAGAGCTGAGGTAGAAGAACAGAGGTTGTCTGTGGTTCTGACCTTAAAGAAAATCAACGTTCTCTCATCTCTATGACAGAAAATAGTTTTACAACTTGGACCAAAGTGCTAGTCCACTGAGGTCATGTTCCTAACTCCCCTTATAGAATAACAGTTAAAGTTGATCTCTCCCTTGATGATCTTATTTGAGAAAGATGACTCCAGGGTCTTTCAGAATGACTTTTCTGGGTCATAAACCCTATTGAAAGCTTAAAAAAACTTTATCAAACAGGCAAAGACTCTTTACAACTAATGTTCTCAAGTAAATGTTCTAAGTAAATGTGGGTCAGGGATCTAGGGTCTAGGGTCATGTCAAGCTGAAGTCATTATCAAGATCTTCTGGGTCACTGGCCATAAAACTGATTTCCCTTAGGACTAAGCTAACCTAGGAATCCTTTATAATGACAAGTTTATCTTGAACCATCTCACCAACAATTTACTTGCATGTCCCCATTTCTCTAGCTTGGCATGTGAGATTTTTGGCTAGCTTGAAAGCCAACTTCTTGGGTTTTGCTTTTTTTTTTTCATTTTTCTTGACTATAATTTCTAAAATATTGAAGTGTTATGTCTGTAGCTGTCACTGTGGAATCTTCCACATTCACTTGAACTCAGAGGCATTGGAAAAAGAGGTTCCTAAAGCCATGTGCTATCTATCATTGGATGGTTGCTTGAATGATATTAGAAGAAAGAAAAAAATCCCATTGTTTGATGCAACTCTTCTAATAGCAGAGTAGAAATAAAGTTGGCCTGTAGATGTTTCTGTGTGTACTTGGTCTAGATGCTTGGACCAAAAGGTTAGGATCATTTGCTTACCAACAAAAGCACTGCTACTTTTTTAAAGCCCATGTTTAAAGAATACTTCCTAATTCTTTAGTCTTTAGATTTTGGAACATTGTTTTAATTCACTGGATTTTAATGTTCCCAATAGCTAAACTCAAGTAACATTAGTCTATTGTAATATGTGCACCTGAATATTTATTTACAATTACAAACTTACCTTAACAGGTGCTGACTATGATGGCTTTGTGAATTGAAGGGAGGAGAAGGGGCAAAATATGTAAATTACTATCTTTCAAATTTATTTTTTTCTAGATTTAACTTTTTTATGTATTGAAGTACTCTGGATCAAACCCAGAGTTTCACACACGCCAGGGAAGCACCCTACCGTGGATGCTACATCCTTAGCCCTATTCTTATTTTTTTCATGGAGAGACAAAAGTGTATATATATTATCTTTAACAAGATAATTTTAAGTCCACATATATAAATTAATAAATATATTTAACAGATGTGTTAAACAATTGATTATCACTTCTGTGGAGAGTAATACTGAGCACCAATCCTTTTAGGTTTGTGGAGAGTGTGATCGATTGTCATTGACAATAGTTGCTATATTGTAGAACACCAGATACATTGCTTGAGAAAAATCTAATTACTTGCGTCAAATTCATGACTTTTTAATAGCATATATTTACAGTGATGTATAATAACCATCAGATATGTCCGCAAGCATAAATGTGCTATAATGCAAGCATTTGGACATTAGTTGTGGGACACTATTGCCTTCATATACCTGCCGAATGTTCTATGAAGGCATTTATCTTGTAGATAGCTACTAATTTTCTCTTTTAGTTTGTGACCATTCCTTTAATTTATATGATATTCCAATTTAATTATAATATACAGTATCACATGTCTAATATTAAATGAACATCTGAATTAACTTAAATAACTTCTGCATTGCTCAATTGAGTGGTCTCTTAAGGTACAAACATAGTTTGCTATTAATGACTTTTTTCAATTACATTTATAGCAAAGAATGGTAATATAGGCTTAATTAAAAACAAAATAACTTTTTTTTGTATACCAGTTAAAATTATAGCATCCTTAAATTATGGGTCTTAAAGCTCATGCCCACAGTGACATACTACCTCTGACAAGACCATACCTCCAAATAGTACTACTTTCTGGGCCAATCCCAGTCAAACCACCAGAAATATGTCATGGACATTGAACATATTTATTCCATTATGTTCTCTCCCTTTCTCTCTAGTATCCTACCTTTCTGTATTTCTCTTTTTACTTTCCCACCATATATATTTGGATTCTACTTGTGAGAGGAGCAAATAAAGCTAGTCTTCATGAATGTGGCTTGTTTCAGCTGTTATAGTGATCATCAATTCTATTTTCCTGAAAATGGCACATTTTAGGAAAAGCTTTCAGTTTCTCATTTTTGAGGATGATGTTAGGTATAGATTTTCTGATATAATATGTTAAAGTAATTTTCTTTTGTACTTTTTTGTTGGGAATTTTTTAATTTTAAAAAATGTATTTATGGTTAGAATACACTTTGTCTACAGAAATAAGGTAATTTTTTTTTTTTTGGTCTTTTATTCTGTTAATCTAATATCATTAACTTTTACTTATTTTGCATCCTTGAGTGTCAGAAATAACTTCAACCTGTTTATATAAAATAATCATTTTGCTATGCTGCTGATGGAGGAAACAGAAAGGTGGGGTTCAGTGAACTGGTCCTGAGGGTGTTAAGTATCTGGCAATCAGGAAAGCTGCCCACCGGGTCATGAGCACAGGAGAGTTATCCCTACCACTCACCAGCTGCAGCACTCGGGAGGGCAGGCCCTGCACCTTGTCTGGACAGCACCATGGAGCTGGCTCTGATGGCAGGGGTGTGGGTGAGTCTCTTCTGAAGGGGAGAGCTTGGGAGAGCTTACCCCTATACCCCTCTGCCCCCCCTTGCCTGCCATGAAGTGGCTTGGGTTATGGTATAATGCCCCTTGCCATCTTTGGTAGTCTGGAGAACTGGCACATGAGAGTGGAAGAGATAGTCCCATCCCCTCACTGGCAGTAGCACTTGGTAGAGTGGGGCCTGGAATCTGTAGGCCTCATGTGGAGCTAGCCATAGTGACAAAGGCACAGTTAAGCCAATCCTGAGAGTGTGAAAACTGTCTGAGACCCTTGCAGGCAGCAAGACTTGGGAAAATGCACCCTCCCCCCAAACTTTGGGCCACAAAGTAGAACTGGCTCTGGAAGCCTGAATATAGGTAAGGATGAGCTGGCCCTAGGGCATGAAAGCAGAAGAGCTGATCCTGTCTCCTGTTAATGGTGGCATTGGGTGGCCTTGCTGGAGCTGTGCTGGAGAGCTCACCCTGGTGGTACAGACAAGGGAGAGGTGGTGAGCCTTCTGCCACCCAGGCTCAGTTCCAGGGCTCCGAATTGGCCTACCCCCAAATCTGTATCATCTCTTAACTGTTGGGACACATTAAAGGGCCAGTCCTGTTGATCCAAAGCTGCAAGGTCTCTTCGACACAAGGCAGCTATTAGTCACAATGAAGATTCAACATTGATAGTGTCTCAGAAGCCAGAGATCTTGAACCAGACCAATGACTCATTACAATAAACATTTGCTCCATTTCCTGCTCCTCTACTCTTCCTACATTCCTGGAGGCCTCCTGCAGGCACCACAGACAAGCAAGTGTGACCCTGCTCCAAACCCTTGCCTGACATATTTCCCTGAAACAAACCCATCAGCTTTAACTTGTACTCTGCCCACCAGCAAAAGAAGCCCCTGGCTACACTGGTACTAGGGATCCTAGAGGCAAGGGTAGAATCCAAAACCTTGCAGGCAACACAGGGCATAAAAAAAAAAAAAAAAACCCAGGGGAGACACCATACTGGATCTGAAGACTAGTTAGTCACCAGAATTCCAGGCCACTTAGGCCAGTAGACAGCAAGGAAACAGATAATAAGGGGAAAACATCCAAAACACCCATCCAAGAAGATAAACTCAGAAATTACATTTAAACCTATAATAATTACAAAGCCCAGATATCTAGGATATGCCAGGATAAAAACACAATCAACAACAGCCAGGGAAATATGGTACTAACAGAGACCAGATATTCTACTACAACAAGCCCTGCATGTTCCAACACAGGTGAAGCATAAGAAAATGACCTTAAACCCAATGTTATAAAAATGATAAAGGCCTTTAAAGAGGAAATTAATAAATCACCTAAAGAAATACAGGAAAATTCATTCAAACAGATGAAGGAAAATGGATAAAACTGTTCAAGAACTAAAAGTAGAAATAGAAGATAAGAAAATAGTATCTAAATGCATAAACATAACATTTATAATTTAAGACATGGAAGAAAGAATCTCAGGCATAGAAGATATAATAGAAGAAATCAAAAATATCAAAATAGTAAAAAAAATGTTAAATCTAAAAAATATCTGACACAAAATACCCAGAAAATCTGGGATACTATGAAAAGACCAAACCTAAAAATAATAGGAGGAGAAGGAGGAGAAGATTTCTAACTTAAAGGTCCAGAAAATATGTTCAACAAAATCATAGAAGAAAATTTCTGTAACCTAAAGAGATGCCTGTCAACATACAAGAACCTTATAGAACAACAAATATATTAGACCTGAAAAGAAAAATCTTCCTTCCACATAATAATAAAAATATTAAACATACAGAACAAAGAAACATTATTAAAAGCTGTAAGGGAACAAAGGTCTAGTAACATATAAAGACAGACCTATCAGGATTATATCCAACTTCTCAAAGGAGCTCTAAAAGCCAGAAGAGCCTAGACAGACATTTTTCTGTCCTTAAGAGACCAAAGATGCCAGCATAGACTATTATATCCAGCAAAACTTTCAATCACCACAAATGGAGAAAGCAAGATATTCCACAACAAAACCAAATTGAAAAGTATCTATCCGTAAATCCTGTTCTACAGAAGCTTAACCATACCCAAGAAAACACAGGAAATAAATAACTACACACCAGCAAAGCCAAAAGAAGGGAAACACACACACACATACACACACACACACACACACACACACACACACACACACACACACACACACACACTACTACCACCATCAAAATAAGAGGAATTAACAATCATTGGTTATTTATATCTCTAAACATCAATGGACTCATTTCACCCAATAAAAAGACACAGGCTAACAGAATGGTTGTGAAAATATGATCTGTCATTCAAGCAACATACCTTAGCAACACATTAAAACTACATTACCTTTGTGTAAAAGGCTGGAAAAAGATTTTCCAAGTAAAATGGGTATGGTTAAGCTTCTGTAGAACAGGATTTACGGATAGATACTTTTCAATTTGGTTTTGTTGTGGAATATCTTGCTTTCTGGAGTAGCCATTATAATACCTAATAAAATAGAGTTTCAGCCAAAATTAAACAAGATATGGGAAAGGACACTTCATACTCAAAGGAAAAATCTACCAAAATGACATCTCAACTCTGAATATCTATCTATGCCTCAAGTGCAGTAGAACCTGCAATTGGAAAAGAAACAGTAAAATTTAAATCATATCTTAAACATTTCACTTTAATAGTGAGAGATTTCATCACCTCACACTCACCAATGGACAAGTCATTCAAACATAAAATAATAAGAGAAATCATGAAACCAACAGACATTAAGAATCAAATGAACCTAAGAGATATTTATAGAACATTTCACCCAAAGACAAAAGAATATGTCTATTGATGGTGTCCTTAGCCTTGCAAATGCTTTCCAATTATTAATTGTTGACCTTAATGCCTAAGCTATTGATATTCTGTTCAGGAATTTGTCTCCTGTCATGATATTCAAGGCAGTTCCCCAATTTCTCTTATTAGATTTAGTGTGTCTGGTTTTATCTTGAGATCTTTGATCCACTTGCCGGGTGATAGATAAGGGTCTATTTACATCCAGTAACACAAGCACCATTTGTTAAAAATGCTTTCATTTTTTATTGCATTGTTTTTACTTGTCAAATATCAAGTGCCCATAGGTGCGTGGGTTTATTTCTGGATCTTCAATTTTACTTCATTGATCAATCCATCTTTGTTTTTGCTAATACCACGGATTTTTTGTTACTATTGCTCAATAGTATAGCTTGAAATCAGGGATGGTAGTACCTCCAGAAGTTTGTTTATTGCATAGGATTGCTTTATCTATCTTAGGTTTTTTGCTTTTCCATATGAAGTTGAGAATTGCTCTTTTGAGATATATAAATATTGGGTTGGAATTTTGATGGGAATTGTATATAATCTGTAGATTGCTTTTGGTAAGAGCCACTTTCACTATGTTAATCCTCCCTATCCATGAGCATGAGAAATCTTTCCATATTCTGATATATTCTTCAATTTCTTTCTTTAAATACTTGAAATTCTTCTAATATGGGTCTTTCACATGCTTTCTTAGAGTTACACCAAGATATTTTATATTATTGTAGCTATTGTAAAGGGTATTTTTTCCTAATTTCTTTCTCAACCCATTTATTTATCTTTTGTATAAAAGATGGCTCACCTTTTTGAGTTAATTTTGTAATAGCCACTTTGCTAAAGATGTTTATTAGCTGGAGGAGGTCTCTGGTAGAATTTTTGGGATTACTTATGTATACTATCAATCAATAACATTTGAACACTATGACATTTTGGCTTCTTCCTTTCCAATTTGTATCTTAATCTCCTTTAGTTGTCTTATTGTTCTAGCTAGAACTTCTAGTACTACGTTAGATAGAGAGGAAGAGAAATCAGGTCTGGGGAGAGAGAGGGCAAGAGAAGGCTGGGAGTGAGAATGTAAGTTGGTGGGGGCCAATTCTTGGACTAGTTAGAGATCTGGGAAGGAGGAGGCTATGAAGAATCTATGGGGGTAACTCTAGCTGAGAGTCCTACCAGTGGGGTATGGAGACTAAACTGGTTATCTCTTTTAGCTAGGCAGGACTTCCAGTGGAGGGAGGAAATATCAAACCACCCTCAAAACCTTCAACCCAAAAATTGTTCAGCCTAAAAGATGTGCATAAATAAAGATGGAGGAGAGGCTACATGAACAGCCAACCAATCAGTGTCCCAACTTGAAACCCATCCAAAGAGAGAAAGCCAACCTTTGACACTGTTAATAATATTCTGCTATGCTTGCAGACAGTAATGTAGCACACCTGAGACCAGAGCAGCTTCATCTAGCAGCATATGAAAACAGATGCAAAGACCCACAGCCAAATATCAGGCCAAGCTCGGGAGTCTTCTGGAAGAGTGGCAGGAAGAATTGAGCAAGCTGGAGAGGTCAAAGACACCACATGAAGACTTACAGAGTCAACTAACCTGATATAGTTTGAGCCACCAACCAAAGAGCATGAAAGGGCTAGACTTAGGGGCCCAACACTTATGTAGCAATGTGTAGCTTGGTCTTAATGTCATCCCCTAAAAATTGGAGAAGAGGCTGTCTCTGATTCTGTTGCTTCTCATGAATTCCCTTCTCCTAACTGGACTGCCTGGTTGGGCCTCAGTTGGAAAGAATGTGCTTAGTCCTGCTGGGGCTCGATGTCCCAAGCTGGTGATATTCAAGGGAGCTTACCCTTTTCTGTGGAGTAGTGGAAGGGGTAATGTGGGGAAGAATTTGTAAGGATGAAACTAAGAGGAGAGGAGGGAAGGTGCTATGATCAAGATATAAAATGAATAACTAAAATAATTAATGAAAACATTTACCCAGGGGAAACTATTTTATTTATTTCAGTCTTCTGTTTTCACACATTGATGTTTTTTTTCTCTTGATAAAACTTCATTCTACCTATAATTCTTTAAGGTAGGCAACTCTCTACATTACTGTACCCCATATTTATACAATAAACTTTCCAAACAAATGTTCAACTTTACTTCAGAGAATTCTGGGATGGCAATAGATTTATCTATGGTATATGCTGAAACCAAAAGGAATAGTATGTTAGTCACCAAAGGCCTGTTTTCATTTTGAATAACAACTTGGCTCTGGCATAATTTTATTTTCTATGATAATAAGCACATGGTATTAATTTAATATTTCTTACTTTTATATAATCTTGGCTAGTTTTCCTGAATTAAAGAATCCATGAATTTTATTTTTTCACTCAAGTAATATAATAATAATAATGATACTTTATTAACATTGGTTATCTGTCCAAACGTTTTTACCTTTAATAGTGACTTACAAACATTATACATTATTTTCTATGTTTCTAAAAAGTCTACATGTTGAAGTGTTGGCCCACAGTCTCTTAGAATGTGACATTATCTGGAAACATGCCTGTGGATATTTTATTCAGTGAAGATCATAATGAAATGGAGGGTCCCTAATTCAGTCTGAGCTGTCACCATAGAAAAGGGGGTATTTCAAATGAGACACATATTTGGGGAGAACATGACATACCATACAAAAAATGCTTGTCAGAGAGAATGACCTGAAGAAGAAACACACCCTATAAACACCTTGACATCAGATTTCTACTTGAGAGAACTGTGAGATAATAAATTTATGTTGTCATCTAATCAGTGGTACTTTTTATTGGGGTAACCTAATGTAATACTGTTATTAGAAATATATAGGCTTATTTTTCACATTTTCTAATATTCTAAAAGCATCCTAATGCAATTAATTGCTTTTGGTAGAGTTGTATTATTTTTATTATTATTTTGTTCTATTTTTCAAAGATTTATTTATTTTTATTTATGTGTATGAATGTATGCCTGCATATCTGTTTGTGCTTCATTTATCTGCCTCGTGTCTCTTCTGCCTCTGCAGAAGAGAGTATTGGAAACCTAACCTGAGTCATCTGCAAAATCATCAACACTTTGACCACAGAACCATTCTTCCATCTGTATATTTATTTATTTCTAAACCAATATAATCAGAGTTCTAGGCCAGAGACCGGACTCTGAAAGTTCTTACATGTAAGGTCTGGCTACTGGCCTCACTGAAGGCAATCAGAAGTAATGGAGAGAAGGGAAGAAAGAATGTTAACCAATGTGTCCATTTAGAGAAGATGGAGATTAAGCATTTCAGTCTGGATCTAGAATAGTGCCAAATGCTTCAGCTATGAAGAACTAGGGCAGGTTAAGCACTTCCCCATTTATCAGGTTTCATCAAACTGTAGGTGGTAATTGTCTGAATCCTCTTTCTGCAATATGCCTCTAGAGAAGTCCTGATTACCGGAGAGAACTATCTAATTCCCTCAAGATGGATGCTTCTGTTTACAGATTACTTTATTAATGCCTGATCTTCCCTGACTCTACTGTCTCTGGAATTTAAGGTGACCGAGGTTTAGAACAATGAGTAGAAACTTCTAGGTGCCTTTTATGGGGTCTTGAACAGGACATTTTAAACGCTGACAGTCCAATAAGTTAGATACTCTTATCTTTGTGCCTTCAGCCTTGAAGTGGGATGTGATGGGTTAGGCATCATCAGTTTTAGACAAGCCCTTGAATGATTAAAATGCCTGTGTGTGAACTTTAGCCAAGATCTGTTCTGAAGTAAAGGAGGCAGATGTAAAATAAAGGCAAGTATGTCAGGTTCTTCTACTTTTGTTAATTTGCAAGCCCATGTGAAAATGATGCTTTTTAAAAAAATATAAAAGTACTTTCTAAGTCTACCACTAAATCTAAACTAAACAATGAAATTTACATCTAAATATCAAACTACATTCACAGTTGTTCTCTGAGTTTACTGATGATCATATGGCTTCTACTATCTATAACTTGATTTAAAATGGTCTTCATCATTTTCTTTTTGAATTTCTTTTTAGAATGTAATTTTAGAGAATCAAAGCCATAGGATTAACGTGATCATTATAGGGAAGACTGTTCAATTACAGGAATCATGAATATGATGTTATGCTAGATCATAGTGGCAATATTTACAAAAGTAGGCAAAAATATAGGATATTCTATTCCTTATATTTGTATCTGGCATCATTTTTAGATAAGAGGTTTTTCTCCTGCGTGGGTTCTTTCTGTTTATAACCCCTTTCGTCTAGTCACTGATGCTTTTCTCCTCTCTCTCTCTCTCTCTCTCTCTCTCTCTCCTTCATCTGTCTTTCTCTTTCCTTCTCATATTCCCATGTATTTTTCTCATTGGCACTCTCTTCCCCACCCAAAGTTGCTTTTTTATTTCTTGAAAATAGTAATTATTCAATTACACTTAGCAATTTTCTCATGTATCACTTATGTTCCTAGAACTACAGGAAAGTGGAAAGAAGAAATGAATAATACTGCCAGAAAGGAAAACTAACAGCTCCTGGACTCAGTCATTTCCTATAATTCCTGTTTGCTCATTTCTATGACTAATGAATGCAGTGTGGAAAATTTTCACACTCCAGCAGCAACCTGGATGCAAACTCTTTTGCAGAAGGCCTTGATTCAGAAGGAAATCCAGCATTCGTTCATTTTAAATGCAAATATTGTAAACTAAGTAGGACAAGCACGTCAGGGTGGAGGGGTGTGTTTCCGGGCACAGCAGAAAGCTGTCTTGGTGCCTGGGAGGCTGAGCATCTTAGTAGTTTATTAAAATAAATCAGAAAAGAGGCAGGCTCAGTTCTGCAGTTTCACTTCAGACACTGTGAGATAAAGAACTCCAAAACTGGTAAACCTTAGCTATACAGATCCTGAAAGGAAATAAAGAAAGGAAAGGATCTGTACAACTGACATTTTCTAGACTGTCTTCTCCGAGTCAAAGAGTAAATCATCTAGCATGCAATCTAAAAATTACAGTGAGTTCTAATTTGCATTAAAATGCACATCTTAAGATTTTGTAATGACAATGTTACACTCATCTTTCCCCTCAGGCGTGGTTGTTACAGCATTCATCCCAATGTTCATAAACTAACCCAAGTAACAAAGGCTTGGGAATATATTGAAATGCAGAGAACAAAATTAATTAGAAATCAATCCTAAATAATATAGCATCACTTGAGAAGTAGATTATGCCCTCTCTCCTCTTGGGTGAATTAGGATAAAGTGTCACTGAAATTAGTTTAGGAAATGTGGGGCTGAAGCCCTGCTATGGGCATAGCTGTCCCTGCAGCTACTGCTGTGAGCTCTGTAGGGGGTGGACCCCAAGGCCCTCCTGTTCAGCAATTAGGCTTAATTGGCTAGCTGGTCTTCCTGGGAGGATGGTGAAGACACCTAATTAGCAGTATGTGGTTGATTTTTTCCACCAGGATTCTCTTTCCCTTCCTCCCATATTGAGACTTTGAACTGGATGAAAGTTTAGAGGTGAATTTTCCTTCTAGTAGTAAGAATTTTGATCCAGAACAATTGGGTAGGAGGGTTTTCTATTTTCTACAGATCAGTTGTGTTAATACATTTTAAAGCACACATGGTATTTCCACTAGGAATCTACTCTGGAGATAAACTGAGTTTATTGCTTTTTGTCCCCACCCCTGCACCCCCACCCAGGCACACATCCCTCTTGCCTCCATTCAGAATAAAGGAACAAGGAGATAGTCAGGAGAGGATAGGCAACATTTATAAGGAAGTTGTTATAGACCATTAATCAAGTTTTGACATGATATTTGATTTTTTAAAAAAGCAAGGTCATGTTGAATAATAGAGGGAATTAAGCCTTTTTACTGCAGTGGCTGCATACAAAAATTCAGATAACAGTTTTGAAGTTTCAAAGTCCAATGTTTGGTGGTAGTGTCAGTGTGCTGTGGTTTACTCTCTGATGCTGAGGGCTCATGGTAGCACATTGCACAGGTGGTGTGTGTGTGTGTGTGTGTGTGTGTGTATGTGTGCATGTGTATTTGCTTGTGTGTATGTGCATGCATGTGTGTGTTTATTGACAAACAGAAAGTAAAAGAAGTAAATGAGAGACTAAAGTTCTACAGTCTCCTCTTAGGGCATTCCCAGTGACCCAATGACCATTTCATAAACCTCTCTCTCAAGTGTTTCACTACCCTCAGTAATACCACTTCTCAGGTATAGCCTTCACTCACCGTGTGCCATTGGCAGACACTCAAACTACACTCACACCATAAGAGATTATAAACAATGCTTTTTAAGTATACTAACCATGACTGTAACCTCTTTTAGGGAAGTTTGTGGTTCCAGATGCAAAAGATAGTTCCAATTTAGTTTTACTTAGGGTTTCTGCCACCCTGTCCTGCAACTGTGAGTAAGCTTTCTGCTCTGGACAAGTTTATAGCTCATACATAGAAATGAGACTAAAGAAATACAATATTTTTGTAACTATTTTTATGTTTATGATTGTAAACTAAGACTTTAGTTAACATCTAGGAGCAGAAATTTGTTTGATTTCTAAGGCATTTCAACGTTACAGACCTTTAATTTCCTAGCACAAAATTTTGACGTTGTTACTCTCATGCTTAGATCTTCCAGTACCTCACTTCTTACCTCAGCACACGGAGTGTTTGATGCTATTTTATGAAGCTTTATCTGAGCTCTCCATCTCTGTCTAGGAGCTTGGTGTATTCTTCCTTGAACTCTGCCCTCTTCTTTTAGAAGGATATATCTCTTGGGCTTGTTTAATTTTCTCTCTGTTGCTGAACTGTACCCTACAAAGGACAGGTATTCTATCCACGCTATTCATTTTTGAATCCCTTAGAAATTCGCTCATTGTATGTCTCATAACAAGTTTTAAATAAGGGTTCCCAGAGTGTGTGAATATTAATATCTGTAACTGGTGGCTCATCAGCAGGCAACAAAGCAAAGCCAAAAGGAGAAGTTCTGTCTGTCTTTTGTGTGGATATCTATAATCTTGGCTGATCGTGTGCTGTTTGTGGAAAGGAGCAGTAAAACTTTCAAAGACACCATATGCCTTTAGAGTCAGCTGTAATAACGAGACCACTGAATGCTGCTGGGGACAGAATATACCCGAACCATTTGCTTGAACATGTTGGTGTTCAGACTTGGCAATCTCTTAACCTCTGGTGATCTCCCCTTCCCCCATTCCCCTGCACACACACACACACACACACACACACACACACGAACACAGGGAGCAGGGGCAGAGAGGTACACATTTTACTCTCAGACTCATCACTGCTTCCCACTGTATTTGACCTACTTTCTAAAAAGTGCTTAGATAGATGGTGGGTGCATAGATGTTTGAGTTGGAGTCGTAATTGCCTCATTCCATGATCTCAACAAGTTTGTTATTTAGTATTGCTAAGTTAAACGGCTAATGGTTAGGGAGTCTTGAAACTCCGAAGGGATACAATAATGTCAAAGTAATAAGCAAAATAAAAGAAATAAAAATTTATTCCAAGCTGTCTATTGTTCATTCTTAGGTATTCATGTTACACAACAATATCTGAAATTACCTAAGCCATTTCCAACTTGGTGGAGATTATCTTTAGGGGGTGGAGTACAGATAGCTTAAATTCTACAAGTAAGAGTGATTATTAAGAAGAAAGGCCACATTTTCTGTATGTTTCTAAAAGTTGTTTGCTACTGGTATTTAATGAACTTGATCCACATATGAACTGGGTCTGTGTACTAGAATGAGTGAATTGGTGAGGAGCTGTTTTCTCTTACCTATAGTAGAAAATATAATTATCTTGACCCCTTTATCACATCTGAATGTTCTATGACACTCTATTTACAAAAAGTGACTTAAATTTATATAGAATCTAGAGTCAATGTCTCACTGCTTAGATCTCTCAGGAATATAACTTGGTGGTTGAAGGTGGCTTTCAAATGGGCAACCTTGCCCAACTGCAACATCACTTAACTGCAAATGATGTGGTACTAATATGTTTATACAGTACACTTTTAGAACTTATAATGATGGTTTCTTGTGAGAAGACAGCAAATGGTTGGTGTAGGAACAGTGATATTTCAGTTGAATAATCACTCTCGTGACACATTTTAAATGCAATCTGTTTCAACTAAAGCATGAGTGCCTTTAAACAAAAAATACATGCCTCTTCCAGGATATTTCTCTTAGCCACTTGTACACAGCTTGTTGAAGAGCCTCCAAAAGTATAAATTCCACCTTAGAAAATAATGTACCTTGACATATTAATATAGAGAATTACCTCACCAGCAAAAGGCAACTGCCTTTTCTTTGTTGACTATTACACACTGCTCTGAAAAAGGCTTCTGGCAAGGTCAAATACATGAGTATTCCTCACAGTCTTTTAGATAAGATTGCTTTCTCCTCTTCATGTGCTTATTAATGAACAGTTTGCCACAGGCCTATCACATCTCTGTCCATTATGCAAGCAGAGGCATTGGTTAATTTTGTCTTTACCTAATTCTATGCTAACAGTGTTTACACCTATCATAACAGTCTTAGCAGGCAGATGTCACCTTGGCCCCTCTCTATCATTCTAGAAGTTAGGGGTCAAAAATACCAATGCTTTGGCTGCACATTGCTGCTAATATCTATTATACACAGTAATGCCTTTGGTCTTCAGGCTAATCATTTGGATTTCTGGTTTCCCCAAATCATAGGAGATTAATTTGTTAGATTGAAGATTGTGCAGCCTCTCATGCCCTTCACAGTGAGAGCTGCAACTTGATGCAACATGTCAAGCACTGTG
This sequence comes from Mus caroli, assembly GCF_978045245.1. Lineage (NCBI taxonomy): Eukaryota > Metazoa > Chordata > Mammalia > Rodentia > Muridae > Mus > Mus caroli. The sequence goes on from NW_028227256.1 coordinate 141,720,497, forward strand.
ATGTTCAAGTAGTCAGTGAATGCTTTCATTTTGACTCATACCTCCTGAAGCATATGTTGCAGTCCTCGACTGATGGTAGATTGCTGTGTGCTAAGTTTAGATTATCACTGAGGAATGCTTCCTTATGGTATGGCATGTGCATTTATTCAGTGTTGCAGTAAGGGCAAAATGCCATCTGCATAATGTATTGCATAGCACTTTAAAATCAGGATACTGCTTCTTTTTGTTAAAAAATTGGCACTTTTCTAAGTTTCATATTTAAATTCTGAGAAAAAAATAACCTTGGTTTTGCAATTAAAATTCTTCAGATAGTTTCTGTCATTAAGCTCTTTAATTATATTTTTAATTGCACCTCTAAAAAAATTATACTTTCCTCAAGTATGCATCTGAAATAGCCATGCTTAATAAAATTTGTATTTGTTCAGTTCACATGTGATTATATTTAAAAAAAAATAGCCATTATCTAAATGGCTTACTATTAATTATTACTTCAAATTCATAGACAATTATTAATTATAGATTAAGATTTTAATTATCAAAAATTTAATTTAAGCAATATTTTAACTAATTCAAATATTTTTAAATAAATATATTATAGAAAGTAAAATTCTATTTATCACTAAAATGAGGATTTAATGATGTTTCATTTTATATTCTAGATTTAGGAAAATAAATTCTTCATAATAATTTTATGTTACACTTATAATTTTGAATTATTTGAGGAATATATTGAGTTATAATTATTTTTATTCTCTAAAGCTAGTATATTTTAATATTAATTTATATTTCTTATAATAATTATATTACTAAATGGTGAGAAAATGTCTGAGTAGAAGAATTTTATAGATTTATTTATTTTTTGTATTTCTGATTGTGCCACCTTTCATAGATGTGTTTTATTGGAGACTGCCAACTTTCAGTGTGTAGACACAAAGGTTAGTGATAAGAATCAATGTGCATTACAGTATGTTGTGCCTGGTCTCAATTCTTTTTGGTTCTTGGCTCTTCCTATCTTGTCTTTTGTATTTACTTTGTATGTTTTCTTTTACTCTTCTTTCTGTGTATCTTATCTCTTCTTTCCTAGCCTTTTAAGTCTACATTGAGCATCAACATTGTAAGAATAGCCCCTGACTTATTGTCTGACATGCAATGTACAGAGTGATATTGGTTGAGCTGTGCATAAAGTATGCTGTGTACTATAGTATGAAAGGAACAATTAAGAAACACATGTCATTTTATCTCATATTACATATACTTATCTATGTATGATTCTAAAGTTTTTAACATTATGCTCATTTCTTGTCTTTACATCTTGCTTTGGGACTCGAACTAACTCTTTGTGGTTCTAATTCCCTGTTTACATTTAGCAAATTTTTCAGTATTTAAGAACAAGGAAAAGAAGATTGTGAATTTTTTGTCATCGTATTAGATAGAGCACTATATAATTGCCTCTTCAAAGATAACAGTATTGTCTAGGGTTAAATTTCACTAATTGTGACTAGGAGTCGAAATCTAAACAAATCCAGTTTGATTAGTTCACTGGTAAGGATGTGTTTTACAGTTTTATACAAATTTTTTTCAAAGATAAAGACATAAAGATGAGTGTTAGGGATTTTATGTGGCCTCCAAATACTAAAATATTTATCATCTGACTCTGTAGACATTCACCCTCATTTGATACACAGGAATGAACTAACCTTTACTCTGTACTGTTGACCAGATTTCAGATTCAGGGTAGATGGTAACATGTAGACTGATAAGTTATAAACTGTTTTACCAACTAGACAAGCCTGTCAGGTAAACCTGAAGGTTAAAGTTGCATTACTCTCAAAGACATTTGCCAGTTTTACCTGCATTTTTCAACTTGGGCATAAATCATTCAGTATTTCTTCTTCATATTATTTTAAATAGCTTAACTAAATAATAAGTAAAACAGTTTTGCTGACTTTTTTATATTTGCACTGGAATCATAGATTTATTTCTTAAAATTTAAGCATGGTATAAATGAGCAACCTCACTCCATTCTATCCAGGATTCAGAATTTCAGCATTGTAATGCAGCATTTCTTTAGACAAGTAAGTATACATTTTCACATATTGCTCATTTCAAATTCTAGACATTTCTTTAATAGAATTTGAATTGAGACCAAATGGATGAGTTTCGAGACAGGTACCACATACCAAAGTTAAATCAAGAGCAGGTAAACTATCTAAACAGGCCCATATCCAATAAAGAAATAGAAGAAGTCATAAAAACCTTCCAACCTAAAAAGCCCAGGGCCAGAGGGATTTAGTGCAGAATTCTACTAGATCTTCAAAGAAGATGTGATATCAGTATTTCTCAAACTATTCCATAAAATAGAAACAGAAGGAACTATACCTAACTCATACTTTGAAGCAACAATTACTCTGATACCTAAACCACATAAGGACCCAACCAAAAAAAGAGAACTTCAGACCAAACACGCTTATAAATATCGATGCAGAAATACTCAATAAAATTCTCGCAAAAGTTATCCAAGAACACATCAAAACCATCATTCACCATGATCAAGTAGGCTCCATACCAGGAATGCAAGGTTAGTTTAATATACAAAAATCCATTAACATAATCCCCTATATAAACAAACTTAAAGACTAAAATCACATGATCATCTCCATAGATGCAGAAAAAGCATTTGACAAAATACAACACCACTTCATGTTAAAAGTATTGGAGAGATCAGGAATTCAAGGCACACACCTAAACATAATATAAGCATTCTACTGCAAACCAGCAGCCAATATCAAATTAAATGGAAACATACTTGAAGCAATCCCACGGAAATTGGGGACAATACATGCCCACTGTCCCTGTACCTATTTACTATAGTACTCAAAATGCTAACTAGAACAATAAGACAACAAAAAGAGATCAAGGGGATACAAATTGGCCAAGAAGAAATAAAGGTACACTATTTGCAGATGATATAATAGTATACATAAGCGAACCCAAAAATTCTACCAGAGAACTTTTCCATCTGATAAACAACTTCCACTATGTGGCCTGGTACAAAATTATCTCAAATAGATCAGTAGCATTTGTTTTTACAAATGATAAACAGGCTGAGAAAGAAATTAGGGAAACAACTATCTTCATAAGAGACAAATAATAAAATATATCTTGGGATAACTCTAACCAAACAAGTGAAAGACCTGTATGACAATAACTTCAACTCTCTCAAGAAAGAAATTGAAGATCTCAGAAAAAGGAGAGATCTTCCATGTCCATTGATTGTCAGATTTAACATAATAAAAATGTCTGTCCTACCTAAGTCAATCTACAGATTCAATGCAATCTCCATCAAAACCTCAGCACAGTTCTTCAAAGACAGAGAAAGAACAACTCTCAATTTCTTCTGTAAAAGCAAAAAATCCAGAATAGCAAAAATAGTTCTTAACAATAAAAGAATGATGGGGAGAATCACCATCCCTGAACTCAAGCTTTTATTACTCAAGTAATAAAAACTGCATAGTATTGATACAGAGACAGACCTGTTGACCAGTGGTATATAACTGAAGACCAGAAATAAAACCACACACTTATGCACACTTGCTCTTTGACAAAGAAGCCAAACATATACAATGGAAAAACAGAAAGCATCTTCAATAAATTGTGCTGGTCTAACTGCCTGTCTGTATATAGAAAAATTAAAATAGATCCATATTTGTCACCTTCCACAGAGCCCAAGTCCAAGTAGATCAAGGACCTCAACATAAAAACAGATACACTGAATCTAATAGAAGAGAAAGTGAGAAATAGCCTTGAACTCATTGGCACAGGGAAAAATTTCCTAAACAGAATTTCAATGGCTCATGCTCTAAGATCAAGAATTGATAATTATGAGCTTATGAAACTCGAAAGCTTTTGTAAGGCAAAGAGTATAGTCAATAAGACAAATCAGCAACCTACAGATTGGGAAAAAAATCTTCACTAACCCTACATCTGATACAGGGTTAATATCCAAAATATATGAAGAACTCAGGAAGTTAACCACGAAAAAACCAAACAACCGAATCAAAAAATGGGGTATAGAACTAAACTGAGAATTCATAACAGAGGAATCTCGAATAGTTGAGAAGCACCTAAAGAAATGTCCAACATCCTTATTGTTCAGAGAAATGCAAATCAAAAGGACCCTGAGATTCTACCTTGCACCAATCAGAATGGCTAAGATCAAAACCTCAGGTAACAAGACATGTTGAGAGGATGTGGAGCAAGAGGAACACTTCTCTATTGCTGGTGGGATTGCAAACTGGTACAACCACTCTGGAAATAAATCTGGAGGTTTCTCAGAAAATTGGAAGTAGATCTACCTGAGGACCCAGAAATAACACTCTTGGGAATATATCCAACGATGCCCCAACATGCCACAGGGGCATGTGTCTCACTATGTTCATAGCAGCCTTATTATGATAGCCAGAGCTGGAAACAACCCAGATGTCCCACAACAAAAGAATGGATATAGAAAATGTGGTTTATTTACATAATGGAATACTATACTACTCAGCTATTAAGAATGAGGACATCCTGAGTTTTCAAGCAAATGGATAGAACTAGAAAATATTATCCTGAGTTAGGTAACTCACATCCAAAAGGACTCACTAATAAGTAGATATTAGCAAAAAACAAAACAACAACAATAAAAAACAGAATAGCCAAGATATAGTCCACAGAACTCAAAAAGGTCAACAAGCTGAAGGGCCCTCATTTCCACTTGGGAGGGAGAAGAAAGCAATCACAAGTGGGGAGGAATAGAGGGACCTGGGAGGGAAAGTGAATAGGGGCGGAAGAGTGGAGGAGGGGGTAGGGGAACCTGATCTAGTATTGGGTGGGGGAAAAAGACTGAAGCCCTGAGGGCCAGCAGAAATAATGGAAACAGGCAACCTCAGGAGGTAGGAGGTTGGGGGAACCCTCCAGAATGTACCAGAGACTTGGGAGGTAAGAGACTCTCAGGATTCAAAGGGAGGGACCTTAGAAGAAATGCCCTACATTGGGGAGAGGGAACTTGTAGACCCCACCTCCAATAGGAAGACTGCATCACATGAGGGAGAGAGTTGTTATCCCTCAGTCAAAACTGACCCATAATTGTTCCTGTCTGAAAGAACTGCAGGGATGGAAATGGAGAGCAGCCTGAGGAAAAGAAGGTCCTGAGACAGGCCCAAAGTGGGATCCATCTCAAGGCGGTCCCAAGGCCTGACACCATTACTGAGGCTATGGAGAACTCACAAAAGGGACCTATCATGTCTGCACTACTAAAGCCCAAACAAGCACTTGAAAGAGTCAGATGTAGGCATGCAACAAATGTACATAAGGTGCTGACCCCGTTGATGAATTCCAGAAAATCTAGAAGAAGTTGAGGAGGAGAGGGACCCTGTAGGAGAACCAGCAGTCTCAATTAACCTCCATCCCCAAGATCTCTTAAACACTGGACTACCTACCAGGGAGGACACAACAGCTAATATGAGGCCCCCAACACATATACAGCAGAGGACTGCTGGGCCTGGGTTCAGTCAGAGAAGATAATCCTAGCCCTCAAGAGACTGGAGGTCCTAGGGAGTTTAGAGATCTGGTGAGGTAGGTGGTGGGTGGTAGGAACATCCTTGTAGAGTCAGGCGATAGGGAGAAGGTATGGAATGTGAACCAGGAGGGGAATAAAATCTGGAGTATAAAATAAATAAATAGATAGATAAATAAACAAATAAGTAAAAGATTAAATAAAAATACCCCTGTATTCTCTGATTTTCATCAATATTGTTAAAGATTATATTTTCAGAGCAATTTAGTTTCATAGCAAAATTATCAGAGAACTATAAAGATGTACTCTCTGTTCCCCATAAAACAGATCATTTCCCAAGGTCAGCAATCCTCATTCCCATTCATGTGGTACATTGACTGCAGTTGATAAGCCGTTATTAATGTGGTACAAACACAGGAAGTTTAGAGTTTACATATGGGCTCACTTTGATGTCCTTATTACTTAAGGAAATGCTATCTGTGCAGGAGTGGTGAGGCCTTATGGTCAGTGCTGGTCTGCTCATGCCAGTAGACTTGTGTGTCTGTCAAGAGACACGCATGGTTTACTGTGTCTAGTTTTAATTTTTATTGTTACTGCATGCTTAATTAAATAATGTACTGGTAGATAAAATTAGTGAACATAGGAATTTAATTTAATAAAGATTAAACTAAGTACTTTCAGAAGACTCAATAAAGGTGAATTGTTTAACAATTGCCGTGCAATTAAATCGGAGTGAAACCTTGGCAGAAGATTGGTATGCTGGGCTGGAACCACACTTTTGTTTGGGGGAATTTATTTTAGAAAATACCTGTACTATATTAAACTCCCCCTTATTAAATATAAAATATTAAATGTTAATTTTTTATGAATGAGCAGCAGCTAGAAAGCCTACTTCCTTTGTGTATTATGACAACAGGAAGTTACACTTTTCCTAGAAAGGGTCTAGAACTAACTGGGGTTTACTGAGATTAAAATTCCATCACAGGGAGATGCTTCTCTATCATGACTTATTAACTCAAGGATCTGTGTGAGCATATGAGGATTGGGAAGGCATGGGGGAGAGTGTGTGCCTTTTGGTCTAAATGCCCGAGGTATTGTCCTATCTCAAGTTGAGAACATAGGAGATTGCCATGAGTAAGCTAAGCGTTGACACTACACTAGGTTAGGTTGTCACGTTTGGAAAACAAGACCTGTAATTATTTTTCTACATTTAGATAATTTCTTTAAGTTCTCATTTTTTAAAAATAAATTAGTTACATAAATTAGAGCATTACAAAAAGGAATGTCATGGAATTAGGAGATAAACACTGCGACGCTGAACCTGAAAGCACTGATTCACCTCATGTGAGTCATGTTTACATGGTACCTATGATACACTAATTGTTATCACGTCCTAATCTACCAAGGGGGTGATAAGGTTTAATAGTGAGCCATATAGGCTGATAAAAAATAGAATTACTAAAGGAAATAAAGGTATCCGAATATATATTTTGTGACCTTCTTTTAATTATTGTTTTTCTGACAGTTACCTGGTATTTTCTTAATAAGAAATGCTCATTAACATTACCTCCCATGCAATAGTTAGCAAGACAATCACTGTTTTCATATAAAGAAAAGAACCATCATAGTTCCCTTATGGTACCAGAGATTTTCAGCCAGTTAATATATTTTAATATAAACACAGAATTCAGTCCTAGTTATTGCCAATTATGAAGATGCAGAAAGGGTTCATTTGCCAAGCCTTTATCTAGGTCAGCATGTTATGGTCACAAAAAAAATGGTCATAATATTTAAGCAAGGGAAGTGGAACACAGTGATATTAAAGGAACAGTAGACACAGATACTTTAAATGGTCTTGCCTATGATGCAGGTCATATTTCAATATCAGTAGAATCTTCAAAGTGCTATGGAAGGTCAAAAGTTGAGGGCGAGATGAGTGGGACTTATATTATGGAAAGAATTATTGCACAATTCACAATTAAAAGCTTAGTAATTATCTTGAAGAGAGAGTGTCCACTTAAAAGTTCAAGAAATGAGAAGACCCGGTAACATTTTCAGCTCCAAACATACTCTTAGGCAAAGAACAGAAGACAAGAGTAAGACTAAGAGTAGCAGAGAAAGGGCTAGTTAGGAAAGTCTTTAGAAAGGCAGAGGAATTGTGAGCCGTGGCTATTATGGTGGGACTCTACATTGTATATCAGAGGAAGGTAAGATTCAGTGGCCCCTGTGATTCATTACAAAAAAACATTGAAAAGCCATGTAAAAATAACTGCTCAGGGTACGCTTAGGAACCTATTTGATAGGTAGCTGATATCAGAAGGCATACTCATTCTGGACTGGAAGCAAGATGGTAGTCACTTCTGGTTATTCACAACCAAAGGGTTTGAGTAATGGATGTGTGTTGATTCCCATCTGGGTAAGAAAACTTTAGCCTTCAAGTTGTGTGCTTACAAGGAGAGTCTTTTTGATATTTTCACATCTTTTTTTTTTTAAGATTTAAAAAGTTAACATTAAAGTTGAAGTTGGCTGTCTCTGGGGGCTCTGATTTTCTTCCACTCACTCTTCACTCTTCATGGAGGCTGGGGATGCTTTTATAAGGCAGCTAAGTGATGATAGATTATTATGTGGGATAAGATTCTGATGCTTTAGAGATGTCTCTTGATAATAGACCTTCTGCTAGCCACTCTAGTTCAGAAATGCCCTCCAAGACAAATACATTCCTTGTGTCAGCTCACCTGGTGTTGTGATGTGAGGTTGCAGGCTGTAGGGCCAAATGTCCTATGACACAGAGAGGCCCACTGGACATGCAAACTTTATATGCCCCAGTACAGGGGAACGCCAGGACCAAAAAAAAAAAAAAAAAAAAAAAAAAAAACCAAAAACTGGGAATGGGTGGGTAGGGAAGTGGGAGGGAGGGTATGGGGGACTTTTGGGATAGCATTGGAAATGTAATTGAGGAAAAGATGTAATATAAAAAAAGGAAATGGAAGAAACTGAGGAGGAGGGCAACCTTGTGGGAGGACCAGCAGTCGCAATTAACCTGGACCCCCCGAGATCTCTCAGACACTGGATCACCAACCAGACACCAGACACCAGCTGATATGAGGCCCCCAGCATATATACAGCAGAGGAATGCTGGGTCTGGGCTTGGTCAGAGAAGATGCACCTATCCATCAAAAGACTGGAGGCCCCAGGGAGTTTAGAGGTCTGGAATAGGGGGTGGGGGTGGAGGGTGGAGACATCCTTGTGGAGACAGTGTGGTAGGGAGGAGGTATAGGATGTGAAATAATCAGAGGGTGGACCGGGAGAGGAATAAAATTTGGCATGTAAAACAAACAAACAAACAAATAAATAAAATATTTTTTAAAGAAAGGAAATATCTGGGTAATGAAAGAAAAAAACAAAGTTTGAATTGTATGCAAGAGAAACTGGGCTGTGGAAATTTATTTCAGCCTTCTGTCTTCTGGAATTGAAATTATATGTCACCATCATAAATTCTGCATTTACTTAATTTGTTTAGTGTTCGAGACAGAACACATGGTCTCATACATGGCAGACTATCTCTCTACTATTGAGATGTACTCCTAAGTGTATTCAACTTCTAAACACTGGTTTTAGGCTCAGACCACCTACTCCTTTTATAAAAGTTCTTTTTATGTTGTATAAGGCTCGAAACTTATATGACCTAAAATGTCCTAGGAGTAAAAACATACATCTATGTTTGGACAGCATTCGTGTCTTGAGAACAATATTAGGATAGGAATACAAAGTGAGAGTGGGGAGAATAAGGACAATGAAGAGGATCTAACAGGATCACAAAGGAAATGTACATTTCAGAAAGTAACTTATGTTAAACATTCCATAATGCCCATAAATGGTATGCTAGTAGCAAATTTTATTCCCCCAAAGATACAGCATAATGAAAAAGTAAAACCAAAACAACCCAAAAAGGAATATGCCAGTGAAGAGGACAACATGCATTAAGTTAAAAAGTGAATTCCTGATGAACAAGAGAATACAGAATATACATGAGCTTTCCATGATTCTTGTTATGAGAAGTCTAAGCCAGAGCAGTTCTAGAACAGTGACCATTTTATGAGAGGAGAAAGTCTCTTTACTGACCAGTAGCTCATTCATGCATTTCTGACTGCTGACAGAAGCTGGATATACTACCTGCAGCACACTCCTCCTGCTCACCCTGGCTAGGCATGGGACACAGACTACAGCTCAAATGCACACTACTAAGTTCAGTACTCTTCCTGCCAGGTGAACTCACCATTTTCCTTCTGTAAGGCTGATCCCCTACCAAGAGTTTTCTTTTTTCTTTTTCTTTTGTTTTTTTATTAGGTACTTATTCCATTTACATTTCCAATGCTATCCCAAAAGTCCCCCACCCGCTCCCCCACCAACTCCCCCACCCACCCACTCCCACTTCTTGGCCCTGGCATTCCCCTGTACTGAGGCATATAAAGTTTGCACGACCAATGGGCCTCTCTTTCCACTGATGGCCGACTAGGCCAGCTTCTGATTCATATGCAGCTAGAGACATGAGCTCAGGGGGGGGGGGGGACGACTACTGGTTAGTTCATATTGTTGTTCCACCTATAGGATTGCAGATCCCTTTAGCTTCTTGGTTACTTTCTCTAGCTCCTCCATTGGGGGCCCTGTGATCCATCCAATAGCTGACTGTGAGCATCCACTCATGTGTTTGCTAGGCCCCTGCATAGTCTCACAAGAGACAGCTATATCAGGGTCCTTTCAGCAAAATCTTGCTAGTGTGTGCAAATGGTGTCAGCGTTTGGAGGCTGATTATGGGATGGATACCCGGATATGGCAGTCTCTAGATGGTCTATCCTTTCATCTCAGCTCCGAACTGTCTCTGTAAGGCCTTCCATGGGTGTTTTGTTCCGAATTCTAAGAAGGGGCAAAGTGTCCACACTTTGGTCTTCGTTCTTCTTGAGTTTCATGTGTTTAGCAAATTGTATCTTATATCTTGGGTATTCTAAGTTTCTGGGCTAATTTCCACTTATCAGTGAATACATATTGTGTGAGTTCTTTTGTGATTGCGTTACCTCACTCAGGATGATGCCCTCCAGGTCCATCCATTTGCCTAGGAATTTTATCAAAGAAATCAGTCTGGTGGTTCCTCAGAAAATTGGACATAGTACTACCGGAGGATCCCGCAATACCTCTCTTGGGCATATATCCAGAAGATGTTCCAACTGGTTAGAAGGACACATGCTCCACTATGTTCATAGCAGTCTTATTTATAATAGCCAGAAGCTGGAAATAACCCAGATGCCTCTCAACAGAGGAATGGATACAGAAAATGTGGTACATTTACACAATGGAGTACTACTCAGCTATTAAAAAGAATGAATTTATGAAATTCCTAGGCAAAGAGTTTTCTTTATAATGTTTCATTCATTCAGGGACAGAATCTAGGAACCAACGTTTGCTTAAATTGCTCGGTTTTTTACAGCATGTTTTGTTTTGTTTTGTTTTTCCCATTCCCATTATTTCCTCCTAAGACTGTTGTCTTTCTACATTCTATACTCTGCTTACTCTGCTCTTTATTCTGTTTCCTATGCTTTCTATCATGCTTCCTGTCCTCTCTATCCTATTTTCTGTGCTCTCTATTCTGTTTCCTGTGTTCTATACACTTTTCCCTATACCTTCCCATGTTTTGATCTTGAATTCTTTGGACTTTTTTTGGGGGGGGCTAGGTAACCTTAAGTCTATTTACCACAAATTGACTCACAATTTTCATTATCAGCTCACCTCATTTAAATGAGTTCAGATATTAATTATCATATACTGAGAGTTAGCAACATGAGTTTCAAAATTTATATGCATACAGATTGTGAAATTATTTTTGCTTTAGTCCTTTTAGTGATTTTTTTTTGAGGAAGTATAACCATACCTTTTTTTTTCTTTTTTGATTTGAGGTATTCTTTTAGAATTTTTAAAATATTTTTTGTGATTTCTATATCTTATCACAAAATTGTTAATTTTGTGATGAAAGAAATTAGAAAGAAATTCTTAAAACTGGTTAGACAGTGGTTATTAAATAGTTCTGAGTATACTGTAACAGTCTTCAACATTGACAAGAAATGATCTCATGTTTTACAATTCATGATTATTTTTAATTATTCATAGAATGAGGGAATGAGTACATTGTATTCCTGTCTTAGTCAGGGTTTCTATTCCTGCACAAACATCATGACCAAGAAGCAAGTTGGGGAGGAAAGGGTTTATTAGGCTTACACTTCCATGCTGCTGTTCATCACCAAAGGAAGTCAGGACTGGAACTCAGACAGGTCAGGGAGCAGGAGCTGATACAGAAGCCATGGAGGGATGTTCTTTACTGGCTTGCCTCTCCTGGCTTGCTCAGCCTACTCTCTTATAAAACCCAAGACTACCAGCCCAGGGATGGTCCCACCCACAGGGGCCTTTCCCCCTTGATCACTAATTGAGAAAATGCCTTACAGTTGGATCTCTTGGAGGCATTTCCTCAACTGAAGCTCCTTTCTCTGTGATAACTCAGCTGTGTCAAGTTGACACAAAAATAGCCAGTACAATTGACCCCTTGTCAACTTGACACACAAACACATCATTAGTAAGCCTCAACCCTTACATTCTTATTCATCCCCAAGATCTAAATAACTTTAAAAGTCCCACAGTCTTTACATATTCTTAAAATTTGAATCTCTTTAAAATATCCATCTCTTTTAAAATCCAAAGTCTTTTTACAATTAAAAGTCTCTTAACTGTGGGCTCCACTAAAACAGTTTCTTCCTTCAAGAGGGAAAATATCAGGGCATAGTCACAATCAAAGCAAAAATCAATCTCCAACTGTCCAACGTCTGGGATCCAACTCACGATCTTCTGGGCTCCTCCAAGGGCTTGGGTCACTTCTCCAGCCATGCCCTTTGTAGCACACACGTCGTCCTCTGGGCTCCAGATGCCTGTACTCCACTGCTGCTGCTGCTGTTGGTGGTCATCTCATGGTACTGGCATCTCCAAAACACTGCATGACCCCTTCAGTCCTGGGCCTTCAATTACAACTGAGGCTGCACCTTCACCAATGGCCTTCCATGGCCTCTCACAGTGCTTAGCCTCAGCTGCTCTGCATGACCCCTTCATGCCTTCAAAACCAGTACCACCTGGGTGACCCTTACACATTACCAAGTCCCGCTGCAGAAGGAGTACAACCTTGCCTATCTCTGGAACACAGCCTCTTTGTGCTTTCAGAAAACACTTCCCAGAAGATGTCACCTCAACGATGCTGGTCTCTTCTTAATCACCGCTAATTTCTTAGCTCCAGCTAACCAGCATCAATAGTCCCAGTAATGCAAAGTTTTTGCTTTAGTAGTTCTGGTATCTTGTTAATCACAGCTGATTCTTCAGCCCCAGCTAACCAGAACTACAAAATCTTCACAATAAAAACAGCAATGGCCCTGAAGAGAGTCTTTATTTTCCCCCTGAAATTTCACAAACCAGGCCTCCATCTTCTGCACTGTTCTCAGCATTATCTTCCAAGCTCCTACACAACATCTGACAGAGCTCTTAACAACGAATGGATCTTCAAGCCCAAAGTTCCAAAGTCCTTCCACAGTCCTCCCCAAAACATGGTCAGGTTGTCACAGGAATACCCCACTCTGCTGGTACCAATTTGTCTTAGTCAGGGTTTCTATTCCTGCACAAACATCATGACCAAGAAGCAAGTTGGGGAGGAAAGGGTTTATTAGGCTTACACTTCCATGCTGCTGTTCATCACCAAAGGAAGTCAGGACTGGAACTCAGACAGGTCAGGGAGCAGGAGCTGATACAGAAGCCATGGAGGGATGTTCTTTACTGGCTTGCCTCTCCTGGCTTGCTCAGCCTACTCTCTTATAAAACCCAAGACTACCAGCCCAGGGATGGTCCCACCCACAGGGGCCTTTCCCCCTTGATCACTAATTGAGAAAATGCCTTACAGTTGGATCTCTTGGAGGCATTTCCTCAACTGAAGCTCCTTTCTCTGTGATAACTCAGCTGTGTCAAGTTGACACAAAAATAGCCAGTACAATTCCTATTTAGCATTTTTAAAAAGATATTGATTAGGAAAATAGATCTTTTGAACATGAATAATATTGTTCCATTTTATCAGTTTCTAAAACTTTACTCCTGTTTCAATTAAAATTTATAAAGATGGAAGTCATTATACTTTCACAAAAATGGAAAATTAACTAGAATTGAACCATTAACAGAATATATATCCTGTTCATAAGTATATATGTTTTTAGACTTTTCAGCGGGTTTCCAGATTTTTAAAGCCATTATGTTATGAAGTCAATTTTCTATGTAGTATAAATGCCACACTTGGATAAATGAATTTTATCTGCTTAAAATGTTGTTTTAATTGTTAGCTGTTAGGATTTATTTAACTTTTGAAGATACAGCTCCTAGAAGAGAAACCTTCAAAGGAATCAATAGATTTATCTTCCATGAAACAATATTTTAAAGTCAAAATTTCAGTAGACCAATTCTGTATTCAACAACCTAAATCTTTCCTAATGTGCTCTATATTTTATACAACATTTGTGACATATTTGCATAAAAGTTTTACATTCAAAGTATTTGAATGAGTAATATGGAAGCTTACTATGTCTTTTTTTTTTTGTTTGTTTTTTTGTTTTTTTCGAGACAGGGTTTCTCTGTATGTATAGCCCTGGCTGTCCTGGAACTCACTTTGTAGACCAGGCTGGCCTTGAACTCAGAAATCCGCCTGCCTCTGCCTCCCGAGTGCTGGGATTAAAGGAAACACTAATATCTTTTTTCAAGACTTTCATGTAAAACATATGACTTTTGAATTCAGGATTATACATATAGAGTAAATATTACATGTTTGGAAAGTATGAAAGGAACAATTCAACGGAATAATGCACAAAAATATTTATTTTTAAAGGCCTATACTAGCACTGTAAAAATAATTCTATTATTGAAAACCATAGGAATATAAGCATTTAATGTATCTAAATTATGAAAACTGTAACATTTCTCATTTGCTCTTATTAAATGAAACAGTCATTTATTATATCTTATGTCTAAGTTATCATCATTTCTACCATTAGTGTTTCAAGTATTATAAACTTTTTTCTTCCTTCCTTCCTTCCTTCCTTCCTTCCTTCCTTCCTTCCTTCCTTCCTTCCTCCTTCCTTCTTCTTTAAGACATAGCATTTTTTTGTAGGCTTGACTATCCTCGTGTTGACTCTGTAGAATAGGCAGGCCTCAAACTTAGAGATTCACTTACCTCTGCCTCCTGAGTACTGGGATTAAAGGCTATGCCACCACTTCCTGGTATAAATTCTTTTTCCAAATACATGAAGAAATACAGTTATTTGAACAAATAAGTCATTGGGTTTTTGTATGGAACTAAATCTTAGAAAATATTATTTTTGAAAATAGAAATAAATGTTTAAATTATATAAGAAAAATTATTGAATGTGATAATTTCCAGGGCTGTGGAGACAAGTCCGTTCACATATATGTGTCACAGAAGTATGAGGACTAGAACTCAGGTACTCAGCATCCCTTAGCCGTTCAGGGCTAACGAAGCCTCTCCAGTCAGTCTAGCTAACTGAAGAGTGCTGGTTTCAGTTACAGATTCTCATCTCAAAAGTTAAAGTAAGATCTTATCACGGAAGGAAGATATCTGTTATCTTCACATACATAAACACATGCATCTGCATGTGTATATATCTGTGTATACACAAACACAATGATGATTTTATTTCTTAGAAATATTCAAAACCTTTAGTTTAAATATAAAACTTAACATTGCTTTTCAACAGCAAAATAATAACCTGATTAAATGTCATTAGAAATTTTTCCTGTTACAATGTATCTAGGAATACACACACACACACACACACACACACACACACACACACAGAGTTCAGGCAGTCATCAAACTTCAGCACTTCCTGTCACAGTGGTAGAATTAATGGCATGTGCCATTATACACAGTTTACAGCCAATCTTATTTGAAATGGAGTAAACCAAATTTTTTTTTTAATTAAGATTTTTTTTTTTTGTGAAAACAGAATATTTTGGGGAGGAGGAAGATCCCAGTGAGTAGAGGACAGGAGAGTAGAGTGGAGGGTGAATGTAATCAAGGTATATTATACATATGCATTAGCATATCACAGGAAAGCATACCACTTCTGCAGTTAGTACACACTGCTGTCAAAGAGGAACACAGCTTTGCTTTCGCTTGTAGACATCCCAGTGTCTTCTCACTGATAATTACAAGTAATTATGCACATATTCTGTATTCTAATATAATCTATAAATAGCAATTATAAAAACACACTTTTTCTTTAATGGAATTCTTTAAGTAGCTATCACTTAACACTCATTTCTGATACTCCTCTGTTAAAATGCAATAGAAAAATTAGACAAAAAGAGGCACACAGTCTGTGTGACTCTTTATTCATATAATAATTACTGACCGTTCTGACAACACCCCGCCTTTTTACATGCCTATAAAGAGAATTCATTTTAAATTAATTGACAACACTATGAAATAAATTGCTTTACTATGTGGCTAGAAAGTAAAGCAAACCAACACCAGATAAAATTATATTCAATTTGCTGTATAGGGCTTGTGTGGATGAAGGCTAGACCAGAACCATTTGCATGGGAAGTGTTAGAAGACAAATGATGCAGGAATCACACTTTCTTTAGTTTTCAAAAAAAATTCTCCCCCACTTTTCTTTATCTTTTGGTATTGCTCTCTCTCTTTTTAGAGTGAATGTCTGGTTTTCCTGTAGTGGTTCAAACTGACTGCTTATGTTACAGTTGTGGTTCAGTTTAGCTTTCATGACTGGGAGTATTATCTGATAAGTACTTTTTAAAAAATTGTAAGATTTTCTTTTCTGATTGTTAAACTGGGAGGTACAAAATTATCTTCCAGTTTAGTGGAAGTAAGAGAAGGCTCACAATTGATGCATGGAATTTTCCATTAAGAATAAATTTATTCTAAACTTTAATTTCAGTATCATAGACATGAATACTTCCTAAACTTTTAGAGTAACAACAACAACAACAACAACAACAACAACAAAATAAAACAGAATCAAACAAACAAAACAAAACAAAACAAAATAAAAACCCTCTAGACTATTCTCATTGTGGTGAGCCTGAATGTTACTATCCTTTAAAAATCCAGAATGCTGCTTATCTTTTTGAAAGGGATATTAGAAAGGAAACAAAAAGAACATCCCTTTGCTTTTTATTAAGCAACAGGTACTCTTACCAAGAGTGCTAGGGAACACAGAGTTGCTAGACCACACTGGTTAAATGAAAATGAAAAAAAGAAGGTAGGGAATTGCTTCTTTCTACAGTAGGCAGAATATAAAAACAAGTTTTGAAAGATAAAGTTGGAGACTACTTCACATTTTTAACATCTAAAAGGTTTTAGAATTTAATAGTTATTATCAAAAACTTTATGTTGATTATATATTGAAATTGAAATGGATATTTCCTAGGCAAATATAAGAAAGTACATTTGTGTAAGTAGAAAAATCTGTGTTGATCAAAGTATTAATATTTTATACACAAACGATTCAAAGAATATAAACTAAATTTATGATTGTTGCAACACATAAAATTGTTGAAGTCTAAGACTCTTTTGGAAAATAGACATCTAATTTTCATCTGTCTATTTTAGTGATGGGTGTTAGAAAATAGAAAAGGCAAACACGTGGGTGAGATGGCTCATGCCTACAATCCCTGGAGTCAGAGACTGAAGTGGGAAGATTGTGAGTTCAAGATCAGATTGAGAGACCCAGACACCTTATCTCAAAAGAGAACAGAACAAACTTAAAAACTAAAACAATGCAAAGAATCCTTTTCTTATAATATATTAGTCATTTTTGGTCAATTATTTTGTGATTTTATTAGTCAGTTACTGCATAGTTTTAAGTTTTAATAACCTCATTTCTTTAAGGAAGTTATGATGTTTTAAAAGAATAGTACAGTATGATTGAATATTTAGTTTCATAATCAAGATGTTCACATAATTTCCACATTTTTCTTTAATCTTTTGTGCTTGCATTTATATTTATTGAGTTATGCATGATAACAATAGATTAAAATAACATGTAGTGTGAAAGAGTCATGAAGAGAATATAGAATATTGCATGTAGGAGGTACTCATGGTATTTTTCTAAAATCCTCAATTTCAAAATCCTGTCAATGATTTTTTTTTCTGATTACTAAATTGGAAACCCTAGAATTATAGGTAGAAAGTGAGTAGAGGCAGGAGAAAGAGGGTTCTACTGTGGCAAATCTTAGGTTGGTATTCCCTAAGAGGCCATTTAACATCCACTTTTAAACATATCATGCTGATCTCAGGATATTTCTGTGCAATATCTCAAGCTCCTACAGCCTCAAGGTAGTGAATGTGGGATCGGAGGCCCCTTCACTTCCTGAGAGCCAATGATACAAGTTTTGCTATGTGATAATAATTTATAAACTGACTGTAGAGATAATTCGAACATTTGTGGCACCTTGCCAGAGTGTGGGAGGTTTGTTGGAGCGTAGATTCCACATTTCCATGCAACTCAAGTGGGAAGGGACCACACTGTTTTCTTGGATCAAGCATCAGTGTGACAACGTGGTGACATCCGCTGCAGTTATAACTTTGTCACTCACCAGATGTGTGATCTCAAGAAAAAAACTGAGCTTTAACATTTTTCCCTCTATTTGGAAGTAAGAGTATGATTTAATGATTCTGGGTGCCTCTTGTCCTTACATTTCCTGTAATAAGTAAAATATCCCCCCTTTAAAAGATACTGAAGCTAGAACCTCTAGAATAAATGCTGATATAGTATAGATATTTTGCAATTAGTGGCCACCCCACTCCCTGCTAACATATTAGTTCATTTGTATTATGCCAGGTCTATCTGGTAGAATTTGCAAGTGCACAGGGAATAGTCCATCCATTTGCATGTGTTTGAGTGTTGATTTTTCCCGAGGAGGAGGCAGCAAGATTCTTGTCTATCAAATGAATCGTTTATAGAAGCAAAATAAGTCACCGGTGTCTTCCTTTCATTTAAAAAAAAATTCAGTCTCAGAGAATGGCAATGAAAAGAAATAAATCTGTGAAAATAAAATGGAAACACAAATGATCTGTTGAATCATTATAACCATCGTATATACAGGAAATAATTTGTATTTGTCATGATTGCATCAGTAAATGGTTTCTTAAAATAAAAATTTTAAATTTTATTTGGGTTATATGAGCAAATTGTAGCAGGGAGTAAGCAAGTAGACTCTTAGCCCACAACAGATAGGTGATACTGCAGTAAGTTTTTACTTTATGGGACAGTCATTGCTGCATTATTAGTCATAATCTGCAATTGATTGTGCCTCCTTGTTCTCGGTCCCTCTTAGTAGGAGAATATAAAAACCAGCACTCACCAGACCCTTTTCATACACACCTCAATGTCAGGCTATTATTGAGCCAAATAATAGATTTTGAAAACTTTGGTTTCTGCCACTGTCAGGCATATGTACAAGTGTGCACACATCCATCACTTTTCCTTTTTAACTTTAAAGACATAGTAGTTCAGATACTTATCACATTATTAGTTATAGTTCACAAGGAATAGTTGAATCCAGCTAATGAAAAATTTTGTTCAGGTTAAGAATTTTCTTTTTTCAGAAGTGAGGTTTTTAAATAATCCAAATGGTATTTTAAATGTTGTATATAATAATAGGCAGTCCTCAACTTGGCATGAAGATTTGTATATTTTCTTGAAATTATAATATATAAAAATATTCACTTGTGGTTGAAAAGTTTTATTTATCTTCATCAACTCACTCTGTATTCTCCCAGAAGATTGTTAAGTACCAGATACAATGGCTAAATTTGCAATATGTGACTTATATAGTCATATATATGTGTGTGTGAATATATATATATTCATATGTGTATATATATATATATATATATATATATATATATATATATTCTTATAAAGTAAAACTTCTCCAAATCCTGAAATGTATTGTATTTTTTTTTATGTTTTATATGGTAGCTTTTCGTATACTATTTTATTTACCTTCTTTACAGGAAAGGCAGCCATCTTTTATGATTTCCAACCTGTTGGCTATTTACCAATTTCTTATAAATTTCTGACTTTAGAAAACGAGGGAATGAATCCTTGGCCATCAGACTATAGATTAATTTCTGAGCCTCATCAAAGCATTTTGGAGTTGGTTCAGCAATATTCCTTGAGATGAGGTCTCTGGTACTGAAGTCAATGTTAATCTGTAGAGAAAAGATAGCATGTCATTACATAAGATTCAAACTTTATCAGGATACTAGATATACTTAACTACTGAAAAATTTTCAAATAAAGTTATTGGATAGAAAATAGCAACAAGGTCATGCATTTATATTTTTGACACAATGAGCACATTCTTGGTTTTAAAATTTATTATAGCTTGAGAGGATTGGTATTGATAGGCAACTATTAAAGCTGACCTTTAATATTTTTAGAAGCCAGAAATTTTATTATTTTATTTTATTTTTTCCATTTATTTATTTATTTTTATTTTTTTATTTTTTTACAGTCCAGTTGTTATCCCTTCCGGTTCGCCCTTCCACAGCTCTGCACACATTCCTTCTCCCCCTCCCTGTCTCCAAGAGGATGTAGCCATCCTGTACTCATCCCAATATTTTAAAGAGGCAAAATGAAAATGCAAAGAAGACTCATGATAATTTGAGATGCCTCTTCCCCATTCCAGTTTAGTTTTCTAGAACTTTGACTTAAATTCCAAGCATGTATTTACATAGGAATAGCCATAATATCCTAGATTGTGTTTCACCATTCTCCATATACTCAGTAAACTGAGTGGTTTCCCAAAGCCTTGCTCTTCTATTCTGTTTCTTTCTACTTGACAAAATGAAACAAGTTATATGTTTTCTTCATTGCCAACATACCTTCTGCAAGTGAAAATGTACATATGGTGAACTACACATACACACACAGAGACAACAAATAACTACAACTATACCACCACCACCATACCAAGAAGGGCCTAATCGAGATCTATTATGTTATAATACCCCATTCACCTGAAGAACTACTGAAGTATAAATCAAATTTTGCAGTACTTGATCATTTCCACCCATATTTCAGAATATTTCAACAGCAAAACTTTATTCAAGGCAACTGAGTTAAACTAAAAATATTCATGACATCTAAAATATATCTGAATCTTAATATCATAAGCTTCCCAAAGGCTGGTGCTATATGTCATTTATCATCATTTCTGGTACTTAGCTGAATACTTAACACAAAATAAGAAATCAATAGAAATTTATGAATTAGAATGAGAACATCTCAGGAGAAAATGTGAGAGTTGATAGAGTGCTACAATTTGGGTAATTGGTAAAAGAAAACTAATAAATATCACTTATACAGCATTGAAGTGAAGCTAAATGATAGGTAGATTGAGATGAAATTAAGTCCAATTCAGCTCCTAACTTGCTATGTGTCTAAAAGATCAAATTTGTGGTTTAATTTCTAAGGCAGAAAAGTGAACAACACGGTCTCTTACCTTAAAGTGTTTTGTTTGCTAATGAATAAATATTATAAAATATTATAGTGAATATTATTTTAAGGAAAACAATAATAAAATATAACTAAATTGAAGAAGTCATTAAAAGTGCATGATTAGGTCTCATATAGTTTCCTTTGATAAGGATTTCAGATTCTCACTGGTCCCAGATCCATCTATAATTTTATTCTTTGATCAGTTCCTTTGGTCCTTCCTCAAAGATCCAGATAAAATGTTGAAACTTTTGTAAACATTCCCCAAACCTAGTGTCAATTGTCCCTTCTTCATATAAGATATCACATGGCCATTTTCAAACCTGATGCCTCAGTGACCTTCGACTTTGATACTACTGAGCTTCTGTTTTCTGATTTTAGTCTATTTATAGTCTGAATCAGAGGATGTCACTAAAGTGAACTGTAGAAGAATTTTAATCCAGCAATTGTTGGTCTAGCAAGGGATCACCCCCAAAAATATGATCCAGCCAGAATGCAGACATGACCTGGGCTGCTGTATGAACTGACAGAAATAACATGCTCTTAGTATACCCCTTTAATCTTTATCAATGAAAGCAAGGTTAGTTTGTAGAAGAAAGCAGCTAGGCTTGAAAGTGACCTTTAAATGAGGGCAAAGTGATGAATTAGAGAAAGATTTGATAGAATAAGTCACAGATAGGATACACCCAGCTCACATGAGAATAATAGAAGAAGAGAGGCTAATTAAGAGTAACAAGAAAGAAAAATGATGTGGTGTGTGGTGGGTGTTATGTGTTTATGGCAATTTTCCTTGGAGAGTTCTATGAATCCAGGTTACACAGGGAACAAGGTAAACACAGGTGAATGAAGAATAGTCACAGTATGAGAAGGAGTCAGATGATTAGAACATATTGCAAAAGTTAGTATGAGGCCAGGCAGAAGAATGTAGCCAGAAGCCAAAAGAATCCAACTAGAATCAGTCAGCTTGGAGAGGAGGGTGAGTCAAAATAGTTGAGTTGAACAAACCAGCTGGAGTTCAGAAAATGTTAGAAAGGGTGAATTTATTCAGCAGTAAATATGGGAGGCTGAAATATTTTAGGTCTAGGTTAACAGATGGAGACCGGAAGCTGAAGCCTTCAAGGACTGGGCCTGCAGAGGCTTAGATTGTATAGAGGCTAGAAGCTTCCAGGCTTTGACCTAGGGATAGTTATAAATGCGTTGGGATCAGCCCAAGCCATGCATACCTAAAGCTTGGGTCTTATCTCATCCCTTCATTAGAAAATAATAAATAAAATAAAAGTGACACAATTACAGGTAGATACACTAATTAATTGATTTCAATAGATGATTGGAGGTGTCTATTATGTGCCATATGCTGTCTCTATTTTGGGGAAAGACATCTGATGAAATTAAATAAATAATAATTAAAACTGAACAATAAAAAGTCAGATATCTAAGAATTTGGAGAAAGATTTCTGACAGACAATACAGTAAAGATTTTAGGTAGTAAAGAGCTACTTTCTTGGATATATAGGGTGTAATATGCAAGAGAAGAAGTGCAAGATGTGAAGGGGGGTCCCAGCCAGGTCTAGTATGTCTTATGCTCGGCGAAAAGGAATTTAGCCTTCTTTGTAGTAGAATGGAAGAACATTGACTACTATCAGGAACTTGTCTTCTTTTGTGAACACCTAGGCTAACCAATTAAAAAATAAATATAAAAATATGTGAATATAAGCTTCCATTTGTTTTAGTTAGATATGTAGAAATTCTTCAACAGCATCATGAATGATTTATATTCTCCTAATGATGTGTGAAACAACTTATCCTATTATGACATTCTCCAGAAGAGGTTTGACTGACAATAGCATTCTTTGATGCCTATTCTATAGTCATCTATACTGTTATCACATCATTATCATCACCTCCACTGTCATCATCCTCATGATCATAGTCACACTTGATTTAGGCATTCATGACCCTTGCTATGTAGTCCTGAGTTACTTGTTTCTTTTGTTCTGTGTCTCCTCTTCAGCCACTAGCACTATTATTGAGATGTATCTCCTCTGCCTCTATGTACACTTTGTATCCCCACAAAACTATACCATTCCCAGCATATTCTTTACATTTTGATGCTTCTGACATTTTTTATTTATCCTGCTTAACCAAATCACTTTTTTTTTTCTCATCTAAGACTTTCACAAGACTTTTTGTGTCTAAGGTTAAATTCAAGTCACATTTTCTTTGTGGAATTATGAATAGATTAAAAAATGATGACTTCACAAAAGGTTTTCTGTCACAGAAAATCTTTCAGATAGTTACACTTTTTGCATTCCTCACAAGGCTAAAGACCCAATGACTACATATTGTAAAAATTCAAGTGAAGAAATGGTGGGATATTTATTCAAAATCATTCTAAAATTTTAAAAGAATTCCATTTAAATGCATTAATGCTAACTAATATTTCTATCAAAAACATTTGTGACTTGCTTGTTTCATTTCCAAGGAACTGCCATCCTCAGCTCTTGATATCTCAGTGATGAACAGGGGATAATCAGTAGTTTTATGAAGTCATGTCTTGGCAATTCTGCTTAATGCCTGTGACAAAAACATCACACCCACATGTTTATATAAATGTCATTACTTTCTTTAACTTGTTCAAGCTTGACATAGAAGAATTATCCCGGATAACTCTTTCTTTTCTGATCATTATCTAGTATGTAGTGTGTGTGTGTGTGTGTGTGTGTGTGTGTGTGTGTGTGTGTGTGTGAGAGAGAGAGAGAGAGAGAGAGAGAGAGAGAGAGAGAGAGAGAGTGTAAATTGTGCCTTTGATCCTAGAGCTTTACAGTAATTATTTTTAGTTTTGGTCTTGTGCCTACAGTTTAGGTTTTATTACATAAACTATTCCCTTCCTCTATGTTATTTCTCATAAAATCTTTTCCTTTCAACCTTGTGGATGGCATTACCAATTTCTTAACTGTTTATTATATGAATATTTTTCTGGAATTCCATTAATTTTCTGTGATATGTATGTGAAACATCCCACCATTACATCTGTTTCTGTCAGTCTCTGTTTTCAATATTTTGATTGTCCCTGCTTGTAATAGTAACTTTTATTCGTCTGATGTAATTGTCATCTCAAATGCTTACTGCCTCTGTTAACTTAGGCCTAGTCCTGGAAGCTTCGATACAGTCTTACCTAGCCCTAGAATATTTTCAGACGCTGATACTTATTACTGAATAAGTACACCCTTTCTTGTTCCTTGTGAGCTCTGGATGGCTGACTCAATACACTGTTCTGTCTCATGCTGCTCTTCAAGCTGACTGATTCAATCTGCCCTCTCTCTGGGCCTCTGACTGAATTGTGCTTTGTCTCTTAGCAATCTGTTCTGATCTTCTGGCTCATTCTCATTCTCTTTTGCATTCTGTCTTCACATGTGTCTTGCTTATTCTTTGTCTCTGTAAAACTCTCCCTATAAAAGTGCCTCCTCTTTCCCTCTGCACTGACCCTCAAGTAGCTTCCCTTTCCTCTTTCTTCTCATGAGAGTTGGGCATATTCTAGTCTGTCAAATCTCTCTCTGATTCATCAGTTTGTCTGCTACTCAATTAAACATCACTCTCAAACATGGATGCATCCTTCTACAAACTAACTTTACCTTCATTATTTGTGATACATATGTGTGCTAACTGCTAAGCCATGCCACAATTAGAAACTGGTTTTTGTTTTTGTTTTTTTTTCCAGTACATCTCATAATCCTGGAGTTCACAATGTGATCAAGTATCCTGCAAACACCTGGTTATATCCCAAATCACACTACTGCATTTTCTGTTCCAAAATGAGTCTCACATAAATCTCTTTCAAATTGTTTTCCTACCTAAACTTCTCCTGCCTGTGTATCCCTATAGCATTTTTTTCTCCATATGCTCGATTTTACAATGAGTATTCCTCCCCAAACCTTCCTGTGTCACAGAAAGGGTGTTTCTGTTATTTTCTTGTTATTGTGTATAATGTTGGTATAGAAGTTTTAATAAATTGGGTTTATACTTAAACAGATTTGGGTACAAAAGCTTTAGTTAATGTTAAGTGTTTAGTTTTGATTACTGAGGAAGGAGATTTGTTATGAGAAAAGTATTCAACAATTCAGGGGATGGAATTAACCTGTCTTTTATTTACTATCTTTCCAAGGTTTTCCTAATCATTCATTCTCTACATATCTCAAAAGTATCAGCAGAATGTATATTTATTTCCAGTAGTTTATTCTCTCTTTTCTTTCTAGTTTTATTTTCCTTATCACACGTGTCTTTTCCAACGATAAAAATTTTTGAATAATGGATTCAATTCTAAAGTAATTTGCAAGATTAAATAAAGATGACTTTAAATATGAAAAAAATTCAAGTGGAATATTAGTAGTAGTGTGCTAATTGTTTATGTTGATCTTTTATGCTGTTAAATATACCTGTAAGGTAATTACAGCTATTTACCTAATTGTTAAGGAAAATGTATCATATATTTAAAAATATAAACTATTTCCTGAGTTCAGTTTATTTAGGGTATTTAATAAACAGTTGTACACAACAGTGTTAGAATCTGAGGATACCAAGAAAATCAAGATGTGACTAGGAGGACAGATTTTGAGAAAGCAATCGAAAAGAAAAAACAAATATGATTTCTAGAAACAGGTCTCTCCCAAGGAAGTGCAATTTGAAACTGGGCTTTGAATTATTATCATGTGTATGAAATCCGGGGCATGTCTGTAGGAGGACTCATTGAAAGAAGCCTGTTGGGCTTCAAAGGAATAAAGGCAATAGCTAAGCAAGTTAAGTAGGTCATAGGCCCTGTAGCACTATAACACTTTCTTATGTATCATCAGAGAAAGGAGGAGAATTTTAAGTAAGGTAATAAAGTGAACACATGTTTAAGTAATCACTGATTCTGGGTGAGCTTACTAGCCAGGTCTGGATGAGGACGGCAATCTAGAAACCTTATCAGACAGGTGGGCAATAGATGGTAGTTAGGGAGTGATGCTGCAGGACAGAGCATGCATTTTCCAAACACATTTAGTAGGTAGAGAAAGGAAGACTTATTATCTAATCCTTGTGACCTGAGGACATGTCTTAAGAATGGCTGGCCTTGAGGAATATTCTAAAGAATGATAGAAAATGCTGATTAGATATGGACTCTTAAAAAAGGGAAGATGAAGAGATGGCTTACAACATCTAGTCAAAACAATGGCAAACCAGAAATACCATTAAAAGAGATTTAAAGGTTATTAGCAGATGAAAGCTTTGAATGGGAAATAACACTTATCTTTCAGTTTTCACACACACACACACACACACAAAAAAAAAAAAAACAATTAGATATTACATATTGACAATATAAAATTGTTTATATGAGAATAACTATATAACAATTTATATTACTATTAATGGACATTTGCTTTTGTTTGTATAGTCTTTGATTTCAGAAATAGTATTTTATTTGCATATATTTTAAAAGGTTATCTTATATAACAGACTAGTGTCAGTCTAAGAAAGCAGAACATAAGACTGTTATTCTTTGAAATGAGAGTTGTGGTGTTATCACAACCATTTTGAGGCTTTTAAAATCCTGCTAGTTTTTGAAAAGGCCTTTGCAAGATTGACATGGAGAACGAACAATTTGTTGCATTGAGAAAATGGCACTATAGATGTTGTAGTTATTTAAAACATTTCTATTTTAAGATCCAGAATATTTTAATACTCATGATTTTGGTTAGCTAAAAATTATGAAAGTCAAATTTCTTTTTTTGTACACCCACAGTTTTAAATTCTTTCACCTTTCAACAAATTATTTTCACAGGTAGAATATATCTTAAAGATCACCTGCTGGGTCTCTCTCTTAATCCTAAACTCTAATATATATATATAATTTGAATGGAAAATTTTCAGTTTTGCTCCCAAATTTAAGTATAGGTGGTCTTTCCTCATTTAGAATTCATAAAGTAGCAGGAGATTCTCATTGAGCAAAGGATGTAAGCATGCATAAGTAAAATGCTTTGCCAAAACTGAGCATTTAACATCTGAGATGTCATTCACAACAATGTATAAAAATTACTATTTAAATCAAAGCCATCTGTAATCATGTTTTTGGTTACTTAATTCCATTTAATCACCACTAATACCTCTTGTATTACTTCATTTTTGGCATCACAAAGGCAAATGAAAATCCTGAAATATATTTTCAAGGGTTGTGATTAAAGACAACATAGCTTTTGCAGCATCTACAAGGAATATATGACTACTCATGACTGTATCTACTTGTTATCAGTGGTTTTGATGACAGAAATAGATGATACAAGTTGGGAAGCATTGTTAACACATTAAATCAGGCAAGAGAAAGAAAGGGAAGAGAATTAAAAAGCACCTTCATTAATTAGACAAGTAGTCAAAGCAAAGATGGAATTGAATAAGAACCAGATGCCTCTTCATCTGTGGGAAAAGGAGCTGACACATATAAAATCATGATGCACACAGATTTCTAAATATACATGTTTAGGATGTGATCTTATTGTTAGTGACACTGGGAAAATGTCAGACGGCTTTCTCTTACCAGCATAAACCTGCTTGCCTTGATTTAAAAAACACGAGACAGCTTAAAGAATACATGAGGTTTGTGTTTTTAATCTGAAAAAATGTAAGTTGTTTTTCTGAACAAATATACAATTGGAAGAAACATTCATGTCACCCTTTGCCTCCTAAGACTGCATTTTAATTTGGACTTCATAGTCTAAGATGTTATACAAATTAGAGAAAATATGAGGAGAATTAAATATTTCATAGAAATGAAAATGGATTTTATGTGACTGTTTATGTGTCTTATGCCTTTACGATAAATAGCAAGGTTCCCAGGCTATGTCATAAACACTTAAAAATGAGTAGTAGATTTAGAAGAAAGAAATTGAAAGCTAGACTCATGAGCTGAAGACCTCTTTCCTCACCAATCCTAGTAGCTGGGAGGCTTATTTTTTAAAAATGATTTCTTTGTTTGTTTGTTATTTACGTGCATCCCTAAAGTTCGGATCATTTTCTCCTGCACAGTGGATGCTCGTAACATTTCTCTGAGGCAGTGAATTCATGTCCTGATGAAATAAGACAGTCCACGTAAAATCACTTGACAACTACTTTAGTTCTTGTTCTCTCTCTCTCTCTCTCTCTCTCTCTCTCTCTCTCTCTCTCTCTCTCTCTCTTATCTGTTTGTCTTCATCTGTCATCTCTGATACTCATTTTTAAAAGAGATCCCTTTAACTGAAGATAGATGAAATGGTAGTGCAGAATTCAAGGTGATATGGAAGGGGTTTTATACACCCTGCCAAACAGCTCCTAGCTGCTATCACTACTAAGGTAAATTGCTCTGGGTTTGACTCTTTTATTCTCATTCTTCTGTCCTTTCTTCTTCCCTTCCTGTTTCACTTATTTACATATCTTCTCAAATCCTGGTCAAGGTTTACTAATTTGTCTTTCTGATACACATTTTTCTAATCTCCAAATTCAGATTTCCCATTATATTATATCCTTGTATCTTATTTTATTTTATTTTTATTTTAGAATGATTGTGAAATCTACTGTAATTCTTTAAATTCCAAGGCTTCCAAAAAAGTTGGGAAGCTGATTTACTGAAGAAGTGATACCATCTCTTTTCTTAGATGTACCAACATAGTGTGTAGCATACAATAGGCACACAACTGTCAGAGAATAAATAAAATGGAAGGCAACTAAGAAATGAACAAAAAGAATATATTGGGAGATGACTAGATTTGGGAATAATTTGTTAGCTATCAATAACTGGTAAATAAAAAAGCAATTCTCAAGGTGACTTCAACACATTGGAGAATCAACAATAAGATGATATCTGTTAATGAATGTAGGATGGAAAATACAAAGTATTATTCCAGAAAAACAAATATCTGCACACTCATTTTCAAAGGCTCTGCTCTATCAGCATGTCACATACCTATTTCTTTACTCAGTTCAATTTCAAACTAAGTTATTTGAAATAAAGTATAATTTAACACCCTATGCTGGAGTCATCTTGTCTGTCCAGATACAATGCAATTTCATCTGTTTTATACTTAATATTGTATTTTAAGCCATTTTTTTCTAATTAAAAAATGGAGAAAACTAATTATTAAACACCTCATTAGTTTTATATATCCTTATTCTCACAGGTAAATGCTGTTTGTACATTTTATTAAAGGAACTCTTTTTTGTAATTGATGAGATGAACATGTGGAAAAACTGTAGAAAATAAATAACTGTGGTGTGTTTATTCATTACTGGTGCACTATAATACACTGCCTCTATCTAAGGCTCAGGAAATACTGGGAGAGCAGACAGTTGTAAGGGACAGAATACAAGGCATCTCTTGCATCAATATAAGGAGAAGTTGCATCCAATAACAATGGTTGACATGTCAACATGGATGGGGGAAATTTCACAAAGAACTGCCCTTAGATGCAGAAGTTGTTGAGAATGAATCAGTTTTCTTTGGGCATAAGAAGTTGCAAGTTCATTCAAGTTCAAGTGTTCAGCTTTAAATACATGTAAATATGAGCATCACTAAAGGTATACAGTAGGATGTGTATAAATGTATATATGTAAAAATAATGATTAAAGACCAACTTAGGGTTTTAAGAGGGAGTATGTGGTCATGGGAGGAGTTGAAAAGAAGAAAGGTGGTGGATATTATGTAATCATAATAGCCATATATGAAATTGCTTTGAACATTTTTTTAAAGTAAGGTAAAATATAAGAATAAGATAAGAAAATGTTGCTTGGTTGGTAATATTTGTTTTTATTAGTTTAATTAGTCCAATATCTAGCAATTGAATTCAGGGCCTTGTGCACGCTCATTATGCACTGTGACAGAAGATTGTACCTCTGGAATTATATAATTTATAAACACTATATTTTGGTTTGACTGCACAGCTTTCTAATCTTACAGAATGGAGAGGATCTTCCTGCTACTAGTACTAGTGGGTATAACTGTAGACTTGATACTACTGCCATTTTTTTACAAGATTTATTTGTTTTACTTTAGGTATGTGAGTGTTTTGTCTACATATGTGTATGTGAACCACATCAAGCTTGGTGTCTGTGGAGGTCAGAAGAGAGGTTGGATTCCCTGGAACTAGGGTAACAGAAGATAGTTTCAAGCTAACATATGGTGCTGGGATACAAACTCAGGTCTGCTGCAAGTACTACTTACTGCAGAGTTAACTATCAATCTCCTAATAATTTCCTTATTAATGACATATAAGACCATTGGTGAAAAATTAAGATAGTATTATAATTTATTTTATAGGATAAACAGTTTTTCAGAGCCATTTACTATTTTGGCATCACACTAACTAAATGTGTAATAATGTTCTAAACTGAAATATGACTAAGTACAACCAATATTGAGAATTACATTTTCTTTTTAAAATTTTTTCTTTTATTATTATTAATCATTCCATTCATTTACATCTCAAATGATATCTCACTTCCTGGTTACTACCTCTACCAATCTCCCATCCCATGATATCCTCCTTCTAGGTTACCCTTCCACCATCCCCCATCACATGTCTGTTCTCCCATTTCCTTTTTGCATATATGAGAGTGTTACCCCACCCATTCATACTCTACCACCCCACCTATCCAGCATCCCCCTACTCTGGGGCATCAAGCCTCCCCAGGACCAAGCACCTCCCCTCCTATTGCTGTTGGGCAAGGCCATCCTCTGCTACATATGTTTCTGGAGCCATAGATCCCTCCAGGTATACTCCTTAGTTGGTGGTCTAGTCTCTAGGAGAACTGGGTGGTCAGGCCAACCTATGTTGTTCTTTCTTTGGTACTCTCAAATGCTTTTCACATAAATTAGTGAACCATGAAAAAAAAGTTGTCTAAAATGTTCAAAATGTCTCATCATCTACTCAACAAAATAACCAGGTCATACAATTTGCTTCATGAAACTTTTTTTGCTTAGCCCATTGTGTGGGATTTCCTCAACGAATTTCTCCTTTGAATGGCAGATGGTTTTTTTTTATCACATTTTTTACAGTGTATATTTACACTTCCCTCTATTAAAGCCTTAAAAATCAGTCTTTATCTTTACAGAAATCTACAAGTGAGATTTTTAATACTTTAAACATTATTAGCTCACATAAGGAAATGCTTATATAAAAGTACAATTAAATATTTAAAAATATCAAAGATGGGATCATTTCTCCTCATAATATTTCATTGATCACTGTTTTATCTGCTTTATGTACATAGGTTATTTTCCTGTTTTAAATGAGGAAAGTGAATCTCAGAGGTGAAAGGCTCCACAGCAAAAATGAGGCACTATATTTGAACTTGAGATATATCCAAGCATTAGGAAGAGTGTTATGTCAGAGGATCTTGTGGTTAAAGGGGGAACCAGAGGGAAGATGACAAGATGAAAGAGAGTGTGTAAAATGCATCTGTCATAGAACCCGAAAGGCCAGGTTTTGTATGTAGTCTCTGCCTGTTAGGTTAGTATTCTGACAGTTTTTGTACAAGTGTCAGTAATGAAGTTTAGTACAGTCTAGATGCAGTCAATTAAAATTAAGTCAGTAGCGTTTTTAAAGTTAAAAAATAGACATGAGTGTTTGGAAGAAAAGGAGACTTAATAGACACCTAGAAAACATGTCTCTACCTCTTTTCTTCATGTATAGGATTTTCTTCCAAGAAATTGATTATAATTTAATTTTTTATCAGAGTCAGTTATATTCATATGAGATGAATATAGAATAACCTCTTATGAACTTCTCTGAAATTAACTTTCTATTTACAAAAATCATTGTATCTTCTAACCCAATTATAAGAAAAACATGTAGTCTCATCAAATTTACCTACCAGATATACCTAGAATCTTTCCCATTACTTCTTTGTTGCAGGATTTCCCCTGTCCAATCACTTTAGGGCAGTGGCAGACTTGTGATTGGACAGGAGAAGGGAGGCAGAGCAAGGAGTTGAGACAGAGAGCGGTCTCAGGAGGAGAGAGGGAACCAGAATGGAGGCTGAAGTGGTGTTATTAAAAGGTTAGAATAATTGGATTAAAGCTTTATCATTATCATTTGGCTCTGAAATTATTGCATTGGAATCTTGTAAATTGTGTTATTATTGATACACAAATCTGATTGGGTAATTAAACATTAAGAGTCTTGATTCTACCAGGTAATGAGGTGTTGATATGGTTAACCAGGGTGCATGGGGCGTTGTGTGAAAGTGAGAGGAACTGGGGTGTCAGGGTGTCCCAGAGATAGCCATGTGGCCTCACAGGGCTGGCGAGTTAGTGTGCTGAGAGGCTAGCTCTAGAGAGATGTAGGTGGAAGCAGGAGCCCAGGAGCATGACCTGGCCCCGTTGAGAGTTGTTGGGTTCACAACACTTCTTTGTCTCCAACAATGGAAATAATGATCTCAAACCTATTCTCCATCCTTCGGCTGACATTAGCAGTTTTAAAATGCTTGCAAGTTCTGAAAGTACCACAATGCTTTATATCACAGTGGTAAACTCTAGTAGGTCTTCAATATGAAATATTCTAGCTTCATTTTCTTTTCAGAAAGCATGGATTATGTTTCAAGGCCTGTCTCTATAATCAGTGAGCTACTATGGAAATCTATTCTATAACTTTTTATGTGGTTGTAATCTCTCTTTGCAGCTGTGGCAAGAGTTAACTTTAAGTGTGTTTTAGTATTATATGATCCCCTGTCTACTTGTGCAGTGTATATATTATCTTTAATAAGTAATTGAAAGTCAATAATGATTTGACAAATTAGTTGGTAAATAAAACAAAACATTCAAGTGCCCTGAGTCATTTGCATTAGAAAGAGTTAATGGTAAATAATAGGACCGAGAGTGATTACACACACACACACACACACACACACACACACACACACACACACACACACACACATACACACACACATACACACACACACACACTGAGATCAATGAATTTTGTCATGTTTAAATGCTTACTTCAGAGTCATTTTGAAGCAATGTAACCATTACTTGAAAAGGTTTCACAAATTTATTTGTATTTTATATAGTTAATTAGATGTGTAAAATATTAAAACCTGTAAGGTTTTATTTATGGAAACAACAATTGCATTGTGTAGCTAAATTATTACTGAGGATGTTTATTTCAGAAGGAAAAGTTAGGGAATAAGCAAGTGTTTGTCAAAATTGTTAATTATAACCTTGACTTTAGCTGCATTATTTTACATTTTCAATTTTTATTTTATTCGTGTGTATTGATGTTTTGCCTGTATATGTGACGATGTACCACATATTTGCCTGGAATCCTTGGATGTCGAGGAGGACATCAGATTGTGTTCTGTTTTGTGGATGCTGGGAATTAAACCCTGATCCTCTGTAAGACCATTGAGTGCTCTTTACCACTGAGCAATCTCTTTAGCCTCTTAGCTGTAGTTTTAAAATTATATTTTTATCATCTTTTTCATGATGTTTACTGTTATATCAAAGTAGCCACTGTTAATTATATTTGTAAGAAAGAAAAAACACTGGCTTTGAAATAAGGATCACAGTGAAATACATTTTTCAGGGTTGCTTTCAATTTTTTAGGAAATGGCACATTAATCAACTTGACAAACCATAATACTACATTTTCAATTTTCCAGAATTATTTATTGATTTTTAGGTGGTGACTTGGAAATGAATGTTGAAGCATCTCCACATGAGTTGAAGTTCTTTTCTACCCCCTGTAAATTCCAAGCCACACTTGAATAGTTCTTGGGTCTGTTAGTGTTAAAGCAAACTAGTAACAACTGCAGTAATTAATGTTCATCTAAAAGTTGAACTTGCTATAACTTTGTGTCCTAGATTCTTAATCAATGTATTTACATTCTATTTAACTTACTCAATACCTATAAGAACTGACATTTTACTCTCAGCACAAATCCTCTTGTTGGATCAGAAAATATACTATTAGTGACACATACGTTTTCCTTACATTTGTAGGAAGGGCCATTGGTACTATGAGCTAATTTTATACATTACTGGGTTAATAGAGCTTTCTATTTTCCCACTACTTATTCATTAAAAGTTTTGACTTTGTGTTACATATTTCAATGTATCTTCATCAACTTTAATATGTAAACTCTTTAAATACCATTTACAATTAATACTATACTATTTGGTATCCAATCCTTGTACTGAAAATTAAACCAAACACTAATGAAACTTTCTATATCAGAAATATCATTAAAGGGCTCAGTTAAAAACATTCTTACCCAAGTATGATGGTCTGAGTTTGAGTTTCCAGCCCACAAATAGTGTTGGGCATGATTGTAACCCTCATGCTGACGGGTTGGAAATAGATGCATTCTGGGAGCTAGTTTGACAGACAGTTTAGCCAAAACAGTAAACTCAAGTTGCAATGAGAGACCTTGTCTCAAAAATTAAGGTGGACAATCAATTCATGTGCTCTTCCTGGGGAAGAACATCTCTCCTTTCTGCATTTTGATTACTTCTAATTCTTCATGTAGTGGTAAGGTCTGTGTCCATTTTGGCATGGATGAAAAATGGAAGACACAAATTTGAAGGAGAACAGGGAGGGGTATATGGGAGGTTTTAGAATGAGTAAAGGGAAAGGTTTGTAAATGTGATTATTTTATAATATCAAAAATAAATAAAATTTAGAAGTTAAGGTAGATGGTTGGATAGTAACATATTTGGAAGTTTGTGCCTGGAATATACAATACAGCTGAGTGAATCTATACATATATATTCATACATGCAAAACACATATGTGTATACAATAAAAATTAAAAATGAACAATATTTCAAAAGATATTGTCAGAATCATTCTAGAATTCCCTGTATAGGGATTTTAAGCCAGCAACATGGCTGCTCTGGCTGGAATAAAGAGATGTCCTTATTATACTCCTTTAATCCCAAACAATGTAGTTGTAAACTTAGGTTATAGAAGGAAGCAGCCATGTTTGAAAGTAATGAGTAATTGAGGGGTAGACAAAATGATGAATCAGGGATTGACAAAAATGAGTCAGAGGTAGGATACACACAGCACTCTTGAGGACAGACAAGAAAGTCTACTACTTAAGAACAGTGAAGCAAGAGCGAGTTGAATCTGCTCAGTCAGGTGACTTCAATTAGTACAGTTTGGAGCAGTTCAATTCAGTCGTTTCATAGTTCAGTGCGTGCAGTATCATGGAGTTGAAGTTATTTGTGAGTTCAAGCAGTTCAGTGCAGGTCAGCAGAGCCAGTTGAAGCCAGAGAATAAGAAGGAGCCAGGAGATTAGATCAAGTTGCCAGAGTTAGTATAAGGCCAAGCAGAGCAATTCAGAGCCAGACCAAATGTGTCAGCTCACAGAGAACTTTGAACCAGAACATGAATTGAACCAGCTAGCCAGAGTTCAAACAAGTTAGAAATGGTGAATTTATTCAACAGTAATCCTCTGAGATGATAATGACATCAAATGAGTAAGCTACTCTTACATTCCCCCCTGGAGATGTGTTGTATTTTGCTGATTTTTAAGTTGCATACAAGGGACTTCCTTCCTAAAGATATCTGGCTCATTTTTAAACAACAGTTTCATGCTCCCTTTTGGAACATATTACATTCTATAATGCACACTTCTAAGAAATTAAAAATGAAAACTGGTGATATTCCAGTGGTAAGCTTGTTTTCTTTCACATGTATTATTTTCTCTTAAAATGCAGGCATTAAATATATTTATATATTGAAGTCTACTGATAAGTTTTAATCTATAAAGAAGAAATGATTATGTTACTCTTTAGATGGAGTTAACTTCATTTCTAACTGTGAAGAGCCTTTGAGTGATGCAACTTCATTATTCTGAGATATTTCACTAACCTCTTTTGGTGCATCAGCTACGATGAATTCGGAGTAAATCGTCTTAGCTTTGGTAGCAATCTTTTCTCTACATTCTGTTTTCTTGAAGTCTTCACAGGCAAGCCAGAACTCAACATTTTCTTCACTATATTCTGATTTTAGAAATGTTCGGAAAGCATCCAATCCAGCTACAACATATTTAAGAAAACATTGCATCATCTATAAAATAGTAACATTCCCCAAATAAGTCTATTGCATCAAATGGGAATTTATTGATATAACATCTCCTGGCAAACATTGATCATCAAGACAATGTACTATTTATATCATTTTCATATTAGAAAACTTAGTTTTTTTGTGAGTAATCATAAGTCCAAATATTTTCATTTATACTTTAAAATTAACTTAATTAACGAAATATATATTTTATATTTCTAGATCTGACTTATTTTTCAGAGAATGTCTTGGATGACTAGTGCCTTGGGCTATTGAACTGCTTAGCTCAAGTTAATTATGTTATATTAATTAGGCTAAGAATATATTTCTTTGATGTAAGCTTTTGAGAAGAAATTTGAAACTGAGGGAATGAAATATGTTAGTTGGGGCTCAAAGGAGAAGACACAATGTTTGCATTGATTATATTGGACAAATATGATCTTTAAACTAAGTAGTAACTGGCAAGGTTTTGGGATTGAGTCTTTATTCTCCTCTTCTTTGGACAATTTTAATTCTGAAAGACAAGAAAGGGGGATATTTTTTTCCATTGTTGCTTTAAGCAGTGTACTCAATGTGAGATGCCACATGATCATGTTTTCTTATGAGCATACATTTCTCTGTTGACTTTGGAGTAGGGGCTACATGGGCCCACTTATTTGCAGGCTCAGTTCCTTTAGCTTGACCGGGATAGAGAAAGGACCCAAGGAGCTGAAGGGGTTTGCAGCTCCATAGGAGGAACAACAATATGAACCAACCAGTACCTCCAGAGCTCCCAGGGACTAAACCACCAACCAAAGAGTACACATGGAGGGACTCAAGGCTCCAGCCACGGAGGTAGCAGAGGATGGCCTTGTGGGACATCAATGAGAGGAGAGGCCCGTTGGCCTTGTGAAGGCTCGATGCACCAGTGTAGGGGACTGCCAGGATAGCGAAGCAGGAGTGGGTGGGTTAGTGAGCAGGGGAGAGGGTATCGGATAGAACAGGTTTTGGAGGGGAAATGAGGAA
The DNA here is from genome assembly GCF_978045245.1 of Mus caroli. Taxonomy (NCBI): domain Eukaryota; kingdom Metazoa; phylum Chordata; class Mammalia; order Rodentia; family Muridae; genus Mus; species Mus caroli. The sequence continues at coordinate 141,757,747 of NW_028227256.1, forward strand.
AGGGGATAAAATTTGAAATGTAAATAAAGAAAATATCTAATAATAAAAAGAAAAAGAGAAAATAATCTCAGTTCCATCTTTACATATGACGTCAAATGTTCAACCTATACCCCATTATCACACATGTGTTCAAATATGCAGCAAATTTCTGGCTTTGATAAATATTTATGTGTTTAAAACTGCTGCATAGTTTTCTATATTGCTGTAGTCCTCGTAAAAATGTGCCTGTGGAGTTCTTGTGTGAAATATCCACAGCTAACTTGAAAAGGTGATTCTTGCCCAGTGTTTTCAGCTGTGTATGATTGAGAGTATGACAATAGCTACATGCCAAGTTTGAAAGACTATGTTAAGATCTCTTATTTTGACTATGCTCTTCAGGTATCTTAAAGTCATGGTATTCAGCTTTTCCATTTGGATTTGTGCAGATATTCTTGTAAATTGAGGCTTAATGTTGGATTAGGAACATGTTCTTCACAGGACCAAGGGCCTCCTATAGATAACCGACTAAGCCATCCTCTGCTACATATGCAGCTAGAGCCATGAATCACACCATGTGTACACTTTGGTTGGTGGTTTAGTCCCTGGGAGCTCTGTGTGTGTGTGGGGGTACTTATTAGTTCATATAGTTGTGCCACCTATGGGGCTGCAAAACCCTTTAGCTCCTTGAGTACTTTCTCTAGCTCCTTCATTGGGGACCCTGTGCTCTGTCTAATGGATGGCTGTGAAGGTTCTATGCCCTAGTATAGGGGAATGCCAGGGCCAGGAAGCAGGAGTTGGTGGGTTGGTGAGCAGCGGGAGGGGGAGGGGATAGGTGGAGGGAGTTTTCAGAAGTGAAACCAGGAAAGGGAATAACATTGGAAATATAAATAAAGAAAATATCTAATAAAAAAAAGGAACATGTTCTTCGTGATTTTGTCACTGAGGAATTTGATTTCTGAAAATACTGGGGATTGTGCTCTGAGCACTTGTTTTCCCAGTGCAGGCTGAAGGAGTTACTCCCTGCCCCCTTGTCTAATCATCTGGAAGATGTAAAATTATGAAAATTCAGGGGGTTGAAAGACTGACTAGGAATAGAAGAAAATATGAAAAGAATGGGGGCTGTCTCATTTTTATAGGTTGTGCAGGTGGGAAACAAAAGTGAAATTTAGTAAGAAAAATATAAAATAAATCATAGCTTTCTAGGACAAAATCTTAAATGTCTAAAACACTGTATAACAGTGGCATGATATTTTTCTTACATGAAGTAGTATAAAAAGGAAATTTAATTATAAATATATATATCAGATACTAAGTAAAATTCTTGAAATAAATGTAAGAATGTAGTTGTCATTATTAATTATTATTAATCATATGAAAATTAAATTAACTGTATACTAAACTTATCTGTCAAAAATTTAGATTTTTAAATTTGTAGTAAAAGGAAAAACTTTCTCTGAAAAGAACCCAAACATTGCTGGATTTTTGAAGTCCAAATGTATAAGATAAAGTATTCATTGATAAAGAAATAATACTTCCATTCTTGCATGATAATATTGTGGGTGTCACTAGAATGAATCATGCTCTTCTCCTCAAGGATTTTTATGAATGTATCCTAGCGATATGGACATCAGGAATCAAGAAATGACCTCCTTTTCTGCTTCCCTTTAGTTTCTAGAAAGGCTGACATTGAACAATGCTCCCTTCCATACCTTAGTTTGCACCCAAGGAGCAAAATCTACAATTAACTTTCAGGTCATGAAACTCTGTCCCTCTATTCAATATTTCACTGACTTTCCTGTTTTAGGCTCTTTTTAATTTGAAAACATTTCAAATAAGTCTGGACTAACATATTACATGCAATAAAATCCATTCTTGAGGGCATTGTGCAGGAGAGGATGACTTTACTTGTTTCACCATCACAGAGGACATTAAGTTGGATAGAAATTGAAAACTACCAGGAAAGCCAAGTCAGAGTTATAGAGGCAAAGTTAGTAAAAATGTTTAAGTAGTTTTCTAATATACTAAGTATTTAAAGGATTAAAAATAAATTACACTATTATTATTTATCTTGATTTACAAAGCTGTATTAACTAGCTATTTAAAATAATTTATAACTCTGGTCTATTGTTATACAAGTCCAATTCTCTCCATCTTAGGGTCCTCCTCACTTCTGTTCTGCATGTCTATTGTACAGAAATCATTTTCTCTGCTGTGGAGGAACCATGTCCATGACAACCAGGAGAGGGAGGGACTCAAAGAGTCACTTACCAAACTGGATGTAATCCCTTGGTTACACACTGAAGAACATAAGACAGTTCCCATTCTAACTTAGAGGTGTTTCATATACAAAGCATTTTCAATGAATGTCTTTAGTTGGACTTGAGGTAGTAGGTAGATTGATTTAGGATTTAGCCAGTAAAAATAAACTTTTCAGAGTATCCTAATGCATTTAATTCAATATAACTTTAAGTATGAACAGACAGCAGTGCAGAATGTGCCCAATTTTATTATTTTACATTTTTATGATACTTTATTAATTTAAAACAGAAATGTTACTTCGTTAATACAATGGATACTTTAAATAAGTTCTGTCTACTGTCTGTAGTCCCATTCTTGTCAGGATAAATGTATCTTGAAGCAGATTGTTTATTAGATAAATAGGAATTGTGGAAAATTTGTGACTATTTTGTGTAAAAAATGCATGTCAATTTTAAAGTATTTTTATATATAATTGATCAAAATTGCCACATTGAACTACACTTTTTTATATAAACACATTTTCATTAATAAAATATAAAATGTTTTTGTATTTAGTCAAAATAAATGCCATTTATTTTAAATATAAAATAATTTTCTAGTTTAGCTCATGAGATTGAAAAACAAGTGTTTAATTTAAATTTCCTGTTGTTGATAATTTGTATAGTTCTTTCAGCTTTTTATCACTGGCAAGCAATGATCAAATTCATCTAATTATGGGCTAAAATAATGGAAAGCTTCTTATTTGTCTATCATGTTAATTTCCCTTGTAATCATGTTTGAACTACTGACCAATGTCATTTAGACTAAATTAAATCTATTTTGACTCTAACATCTTAAATTTTTATGCTTCAAATGCTGATCACTATCATATTTCATGAAATATTTGGCATTTTCAAGGTTTAGTGAATTGTGTTTATCATCTTTAAAATGCACTATTGCTTGAATCTTACCTTGGTTAGCTAAGAGCGAGTCCATATTTTCAGACCATGCCAGTGTTTCCGTAGTTGGAGACCTGTAGAAACAGCATCTACCCTTGACAATAGCATTGTGATCTTTTTCTTTGATAATTTATAGTAATACTTGAGCTGAAGGTATTTTTTACACTACATCATTAAAATGAGCCGTTGATGAAACAAGAAAATGTCAACAAAAATCACATAGTGTTTTTTCAATGTGGACAGTAACAGAAGTATAATGTGGGAATATAATTAGATATCAGGAGATTATTTGTCAATCTAGTCAACGGTGTTAATATTTGTACATAATAAGTTATACTATTGGCACCAGAGAAACATTGGTTATGTGAAGCAATTATAAACTTTTCTGAATGTATTACTAATTATGTGTCTGTGGATAGGGGCTTCTGATAGCAATCAAAAGGAATGAATGGCTTTTAAGTTTTCATAGCATACAAATTTGTTAGTTTAATAATCATGAATATTTAGAAATGTCTAATGTGATGATGTTTGACTTTGGTATTTTGTTGTAGTTACCCTATTCTGAATCAGATTTTACTTCTCCTTTGTTTGGTAGACTAGTTCTGGGCTGGTTTGTTTAAATGTAGGAATCTGTCAAAAGATTGTGATATATTTTTTTCAAATCAGTAAAAATTTTTGAACTGAAGTTTTCTGGAGAAGGTATACATTGGGGATATTACATAAAATAATAAATCAGCTTTAAGATATAAACTTTGTGAGATACAAATATACCATGTATTATTCCTTTTAACAGATAAAGATCCTGATGAAACAAGCCCTTATCCACAGGAAGCCACTCCAAGCAAAGGAGTTCAATTATGTAGTTACGATGTACAAACAGAAAGGAGCTGGCTAACTAAATCATATATTTAAACAATTGACAATAAAGTACAGATGATCTCACTTCCAGCTATTCTAATAAATGTTGCATTGCATATCATATTGTTGCATTGGATATTGATAATTCTAAGTATGGTTTGTTGAAGTGCTTATTATGCTTTTATTTCTTATTGTTTATAATTGCTTCAGTTTTTGTATGCTTTTTAATGGGTTGACTGTGTTTCCCCACTGTTTTAATATTAGTTGTACTTTCATATAATACGAGGATTGAGGAGAGGCTACTGGGAATTCATTTTTCTTTCTTCTTTTTTTTCTTTCTTTCTTTTCTTTCTTCTTTTACTGACATTTTCTAGCTCATGTTTCCTTCTAAGTGATGGGCTTTGGATCTCTATTTTTCCTTTAACTTACTAATATTTGAAAGCACAGGTTGTCTAGGAGACTTTTTGCAATGCTGGTCTCTAAATAAAATGGACATATAAAAAGATTTGCATTGTTTAGTTTTCATTGTTCATAAATTAAGTGTTAGGCATAATCCTGGATTTAAATTCACACTGAAGTGCTTTTTGTGCGTTTAAACTGTTACTTCACTATGATTATGTTATATTACATGACTCTCAAACTGTTTTGTTGTAATTCTAAAATTATCATAAAGGTCAATTAAATTGCACTTGTATAAAAATAGTCTTTGCAGGCAGAAATACAGTGGTTGGTGTAATATTTAAATTATATGAAACTCAATCTCTGCAGAGTATATGCTAATGCATAGGGCAGAGAGGAACTTGGCCATCAGTATATCCTTCAGAATGAGGAGTAGCTATCAGAAACAGAGAAATAGCAAATCCAATCTAGTATAAAGGTCTACATCTCCATTTATACGTAGGTTCTTTAATAAGAAATATAAGTAGTTATTTTCTAGAACCCAGAAGAATGTGACTAGGCCAAGCAGTTAATGCTCAAAATCTAGACAGTGGCTGGTGTAAGACCAAGGAAAAGGATGTTGGAAGGACAGAATGAAAAAGCTTGCTAAAAAGTGTAGGCAAATTGTTCAGGTGAACATCCTACAGTGCTATGGGCAAAGGAAGCAGAGACAGAGTGTGACAGCATTCCTGAAGGACCACAGAACAGCTGGACCTCACTGTCACCCCTGAGGGAAGGGACGGCAAAGATTGTACACTGCGCCTTTAGGTAGAGCCAAGAAGAGCTGGAGCATGGAGGCCTGTCAATAAGCAATGACCTTTCCTATTTTCAGCATTGTGTAAAAACAGGAAGAAGTCTGGAAGCGAGAATGGAGAGTTAAGAACAAAAGGAAGAATGTAGTTTTGAATTACAGAGCTGTACTTAAAGTGCTCTGTATTCTGTAGATATACACACAGAATATTAGACATCCTAAAATTAGAGTTGCTAGAGTGTCCTACTCTAAATTCAGGTCAGGAAATGTTGACTTGGCTCTAAAGGCATAAGCTGCTGTTCAGCTCTCAGAAGGGACACCCCCGTGGCTTTAGAAGATTCCTGGACGGCTCACTTTTCGACCTGCTTTTCATCTACAAGATTCAGTTATGAATATTTATTATACTGTTAGAGCTGGAAGAACTGGAGTGCTTCCTTTCCAGAAATTAGGTATACTGTAGCTGTTTTAGTAAATAATATTTCCTCCTATTAAATAATTTTAATTTGGGTTTTTTATGAGTTTGTTTCTTTGGAAGGACAAGTTTTGATATCAATAAATACAGCAAAAGCTAATATTTATCAGAACACTAAAGTGTACAACTGTGCCTTGGATGTTTATAGTATACTCTGGGTCACATTAAGCATGTCACGTATCTTCCATCAGTTAATAGTGACAATAGTAGTATATTAAATTCTCCTGTTACCAGTGACTATGTGGGCTATAGATGCTAGTGACTTGGACAGTATCATGCAGATAGTAATGAGTAGAGTTAATGTTTAAAAACAAGTCTGATTAAGACCCTTACTTTTTGCAAATTTCTTCTCCAAAAGCATAAGTTAGTACATATGCATTCTTTTGGGGACCCATACAGTAATTTTCCTGCAATATAGTCACACAAATCACCCAGCTACTTTATACAATACTTACATTGTAACAATTAATTACTCAACAGAAAGTTTATGAAATACATTCTTATAGCTTTTAAATTATGAAATAAATGTAGAAATTTTTTAGTTTAGATGTGCATGGAAATATAAGCATATGTTTTATAAAATGCAGCTATGCAAATATTAATAAAATCCATTAAATAAAAATTAGAGAATAAGAAATCATAGGTATTTTAAACTATAGAGGACTCATTGATTTTTCTTAACTTGTGTGTTAACTGAAATAAACAGTCAAATTCATTATTATTTTTCTACTTTTTATTTTATTTGTGTGTTACTTATAAACTTAATGGAGGTATATGTGCTTCTTTTCCTTTGTGTGTGTGTGTGTGTGTGTGTGTGTGTGTGTGTGTGCATGAGAGAGAGAGAGAGAGAGAGAGAGAGAGAGAGAGAGAGAGAGAGAGAGAGAGAGAGAGAGAGAGAGAGATAACTTTATAAAATTCTGGTGCTTTAATCAGAGTAACTTTCCATGTGTGTATGGTTTGCCAGAAAATTCACTGTGTATTTGGAGCCAAAATCGCACTTAGTATTTCATGGGGTTTTGGCTGATTTCCTGCCTGTTTTCTTCATTAAGCAAGTGCCACCAAGGCCGGCAGTACTCATATTATATGTCCAGAGAAGAGCCAGACCAGATGGGAACGGCGTGAAAGCTACCAGTTATCTTGCTAATTGAGCCAGCTAGAACCAGTTGTATTGCATTAAAAAATGTGGAATCCAACAACTTAGCTGTTCACACTCAATTAGCAGTGTGCTGGAGAATGGAAAACTCAAGCGAGGAGTTCATGTGCCCGAGGAAGTGACAGCTGCTTCCTTACCCAGCACTGTCTAGCCATGTAAAAGCTTCTTAATAAGTACTGTGATAATGAATAACTCTTATGAAGATCATATATGTTGTATCTCTAACTCACTGCTTTGAAAAACATGATGAAAAGAGAGGTCAACTTTCTGTTGACTTTATTTATTTATTTATTTCTAGTAAACAGATAATTTAGAAACAAAGCAAGCCATGCATTGTGGACATACTTTAGAAAGGAAAACGTGAATAGAGAAAGGCAAAAAATAAAATGATGTTACAGTGAAAGGCAACAATTAGCATTTTTTTATCGCAAACAAAGGCAGCAAGTCATATAGACTACTGAAGCCTCAAGGGTTTCATGTATACATCTTCTGAGATAAAAGAGCTTTAAACAGCAACTCACTTCACTGGCATTGTGCGTCCCACTGTCTGCCTGTCACAGATGATGCAGTTTCTCTTTCTGACTGATCTTCAAGCTGAAGGTACATGACAGCAGGAATATTACAATTAGTATGCAAATACCCATCCCTGGGTTACAAGTTGGCATTTTTTAAGTCATGCTAGTCTCAGCTTTTATCATTTTGTTAAGTTCACTCTCATCAAAACAGTTTAACTTCCAAGGAACACACAATTCTTTGAATAAATGTGACATTTCTCTGAGTTGGGCATAAAATAATAACTATTCCATTAGAATAATAATTCTACTAGTTTACATGCTAAATTTCCTATGCATTTATTGATATGAGAACTATTATATTCAAGATCTTCAACAGTATGATATTATTGCATGTGCTTAATAATCACGTTTATGCTTTTATTATGGCTAAAGTTTGTTCCTTTTTCTCTATTCTTTGATTTTGTGAGGCCAGCTCCACCTAAATTAAAATTTTTACTGACTAACAAACATATTCTAGGAAATGCATTATTCTGTTACCTCTAATTTGTTCAGCTGCTCATGGCTTAATGACAAGAATTTCTCTAGTATTTTAAGCTATGAATCTCATTTAATTTATGCCCATATATTTTAATCCAACACGGATGCTTAAAATAATAATGTCAACATATTTACCACAATAAAGTCCAGAGGCTAGTGTTTTTAGTACATGATGATTGGTATCCCTATTCTTTGTCAAGCTTTGATTGCAGTATAATAATGGCAACAGTGAAAACAGGCCTCCTTTTAACGTGGAGTTGAAACATTCCTATTTGTTGCTTTATAAACATTCCTAGTATTTGACTTATGCTGGAGTGCTGAGGCTAATGGAAATAGAAGTGATGACCCAAACAATCAGGGTATTATTAAGCAGTGAAATCATCAATTAACTCAATTGATTTTGTTACTTTAAGCACCATTAAGTAATGTTCTTATGACATGGATAAACTGAGTCATTAAACATGTTTTGATTTTTTTTTTTTGTATTGCTGTCGAGGGATAATACAACACTAAGTTTATAATACACGTTTGAAATTATTTTCAATATACATATATTAGAAAACAAATTTAAATTTCTTTGTAAAGTCAGTCAAAATATTTAAAAACTAGGAGGCAGAGAAAGCTTATTTTTTATTGAAACTCTAAGATGAAATTGAAATATAGGCTTTGAGTTCAATAAAATTATTTTGTCAAATCTTCTATAAATCAAAAGCGCCATTTACTTCACTGTGACATTCTGTTACCTTTAAAAGGCTTCTGTTCGTTAAAATGAATTTCTGAACTGACTACATTTCTGTAGTTATGATTATGAAGAATTTATTGTTTTTGACTTTTTTTCCAGCCTTTCTTTAGAATCATAACTGTAGAAAGATAGTTATTCAGAAAAAATTTAAAAAACAAATTTTGTGTATCAAAATGAAGATTCATATTCAAATGAGCAGGAAAACAAACTTTCTTTGGAGGTTAAATGTTCAAAACATTCTTATAGACAAGTACCCAAATGAAGACATTGGACATCTAACCATCACTAGTTGTTTTTTTTTTTTAATTGGATATTTTCTTTTAATTTCCTTTTTTAAAATTAGATGTTTTCTTTATTTACATTTCAAATGTTATCCCCTTTCCTATTTTCCCCTCTGAAAACCCCCTATCCCCTTCCACCTACCCCTGCTCACAAACTCATCCACTCCTGTTCCTGGCCCTGGTATTCTCCTGAACTGCTGTTCTGGGGCATGGAACCTTCACAGGACCAAGGGCCTCTCTTCCCATTGATGACCAACTAGCCCTTCCTGTGCTACATATGCAGCTGGAGCCATGAGTCTTTCCATGTGTACGCTTTGCTCTTTGGTTGGTAGTTTAGTCTCAGGGAGCTCTGGGGGTACTGGTTAGTTCATACTGTTTCTCTTATGGGGCTGCAAACCCTTTCTGCTCCTTGGGCCCTTTCTCTAGCTCCTTCATTGGGGACTCTGTGCTCAGTGCAATAGATGGCTGTGAGTATCCACTTCTGTTTTTGTCAGGCACTGGCAGAGTTTCTCAGGAGACAGCTATATCAGGCTCCTGTCAGCAAGCAATTGTTGGCATCCACAATAGTGTTTGGGTTGGGTGATTGTGTATGGGATGGATCCCCAGGTGGGGCAGTCTCTGGATGGTCATTCCTTCAGTTGCTGCTCCACACTCTGTTTCTGTAAGTCCTGATATGCACTCGCCAGTAAGGGATATTAGCCCAGAAGCAAGGAGTACCCAAGATACAATCCACAAACCACATGAAACTCAAGAAGAAGGAAGACCAAGGTGGGGATATTTTGATCTTTCTTAGAAGGCAGAGCAAAATACCCATGGAAGGACATTTTATTTACCTTTCAAAGGTTATCCCCTTCCCCTGTTGCCTCCCCCCCGAAACCCCGTGTCTCATCCTCCCTCTCCTCCTGCTTCTATGAGGGTGCTCATAGAAGCACTCCTGCCTTCCAGTCCTGTAATTTCTCTACACTGGGGCTAGGTTTTAATTCAGTGGTTTTCACTTCAGTATCAGAGTTTCCACTCAGTGCAGGAAGTGGCCTACCATCTTTTTAAAGATATTGGTATGCTCCTACTTAGATAATATGAATATTTTTACATGGCAAAGGAACCCAGTGTAATTATCTGGGGTCATTTCAGAGGAATGGAAGGAGGGTTTGAATGAATAGAAAGATGTTTGTGAATGAAACTTGAGATTTTATTTTTCCATAAACATATGTCCTTTTATTTACTGTTTTGGGATCCTAATTTTTTATATTCTCTGGCCTTTCTTTGTAATCATAAGTAGAAAGGTAGTTTAATTTTAATTTTTTCACTTTTTTGTATTGTGTTTTTAATTAATTTATTTGCATCAAATGCTACCCCGGTTTCCCCCTCATAGACACCCTCCCCACTACCCTCTCCCCTTCTCAGAAACATGAGATTGAAGCAGTATGAAAAGCAGCCAAGTGCTAAGGAACTTAAATGGCATCTAGACTTAAACCAAGGGTTAGGGAATGGAGGTTTTCCTCAGACCATCAAGTTGTCTACCATAACAACAGTCTGATTTAACTCTCAGTCTAATTTGGGCTGTGATACCCAGGGCTTGAAGATTTTTAAGACATGAAGTGTGTGGTGTGGTCATTTCTTATATCAGCAATAGGTGTCTGATACATCCTGGGAAATCTACTCCTTAAATTTTTAAAAGAAGATGGGCATATAATAAGTATGAATTTAGAGTGTAGATCAGAGATTTCATGGACAAATGTGACTTTTAAAAGTTTGGCATGTTGATCTTGACTTCAGAACCGACATCACAAGGTTCTGATATGAGGATAAAGAGAGCCATACATAATAAATCAGTGTGTTTTGATGTTACTGTTTATGAATGATTGTTTTATTCTTTCTCCCAAACTTAAAACCCTTTATGGATCCACTGTTGAGATGCTCGAGTAAAGATTAGGGGAAGCACAAGTACCCGAAGCTTCTGTGGGGAGAAAGGAACTGCACTGTACCAATTCTTAGAATGTTAGCACTCTAAGTGTCTTAGGGACACCAACATTTATATGATAAACTTGAAGTTGATAATTTTGGAAATTGCCAACGCTCAAGTTGCATGTGGGATGAATGGGGAAAATATGAGAGTAAAGGTGAGTGTGAGTGAACATCGTTGGGACGTATAGATGTATGTTTCAATTAAAGTAAATCATTTGTTTATTGCTCACTTATTTACATCTGAAACACTGCCTGCCCACTGGTCCCCTCTCCCCATCCCCCTCCCCTTCTCTCCTGAGAGGGTGGAGCCAACCCATTATACTATTATATATATATATATATATATATATAAATACATATATATATATATATATACACACACACAGTAGTATAAAGGGTTCTAGTAATATATGTATTATAAAGTATATGTATATATACTCTGTTATGCTTACAGACAGGAGCCTACAACTGTCCTCTGAGAAGCTCTACCCAGCAGCTGATTGAAACACATACAGAGACTCACAGCTAAATATTGGATGGAAGTCAGGGACTCTTGTGGAAGGGTTGGGGGAGTGATTGAAATTCAATTAAAATAATTTAAAAATGCATAAAGAATCAGCAGAATCGGAGTTTTATGGTTTTGGGTTTATGGATTAACAAGACAACTTGCACTCACAGAGACCATGTTTATGCTTCACAACATCATGGTTTGGAGTACTGAGCTCCATTTAATTTCCTATTTTAATAAGTAGCACACTTCTTTCTTCTTGAAATTTGAAACCAAAAAAATTAAAAAGTTCAGTTCAGAGACACAAAGGTAACAGGAGATGAGCAAAATGTCAATGAAGGACAAAGTCATAGATTTGGTGAAAGTTTGTTTTTAAGACTGTGATTCATAGATTTGGGAGGTCATAAAGAGGTCAGAAGACAAAGATAGATGAAATAGAATCAGCTCAAAAAATTATGTGAGATTGCCAAGGTGATGATTAGACAAAACAAAAGAGGCAAACTGAAGCAAGGTGAGGGAGTGGCCAGCCCCTTGGCAGCGGGTATTTTTGAGTGGTATATATGAGTTTATATTTTGCCACCTTAAATCACGAAGGGGAAGAGTGATCATTTTCATGAAGATCTTAAAAGATTTTCTGATAGAACTACAAAAGCAGTTTGGTTTTGGACTATATACTTTAAGTTTTAAATTTCTGTTTTATAAACGAGAGAGAGAGAGAGAGAGAGAGAGAGAGAGAGAGACAGACAGACAGACAGACAGAGACAGACAGAGAGAGAGACAGAGAGAGAGAGAGAGAGTCAGGTTGGGCTCACAAATGTTTCGGGGAACACTCCTCAGACCTTAGAAATGCTATGAGCAATAGCCATATTGCTGTAGCATATCTCTCAGATTGGTCGATTAGACTTTTGATCCTAATTTTGATATAGAATTCTTGGTAAGCTTGTTGGCAGGTCACATTATTATCTAGCCATACCTCATGATAACATGTTCTAATATATGTTCCTATTTTCTACTTAGGGTAACAAGTACTACCATTAAGAGACGTCTGCCTCAGAAAAGAGAAAAAAAGATTTCTGATGTTAGTAAAAACTTTGCCTTTTAAAAATAGTTAAATGATATTTGTATCTTAATACATTTAAACATACAAATTCTTCAAAATTAATTTTGGCAGTGATAGAAATTAGTAACACTATGATTATCTATATACCATCCTAGCATCACTTTAAAGGGAGACTAAAGAACTTTTAACTTCATAATGTCATAATCTCATAATATCTGCTATTAGTTGGACTCCTAAATTTGAACTTTTTCTTATTGTTTCTAAATATTCTAAGTACACACACATGGGCGCACACACACTCACGCATGCACATACACATGCACACACACACACACACACACACACACACACACACACAGAGGCACTTAATTGACTCCCTTTCATTCATGTTTTATATATCTACATTTCCATTTTATATATGCAGCATCTGCTTAACTCTTCTCCTGAGGTATCGTTCCCTTTCTTTAAACACTCTGGTAAAGAGCTTAATATTCAATGTAAAAATATGCAAAACAAGGTTATAGTCTTGGGAAATATTCACAAAGCTAAACAATATAATATTAATGAAGTTTGTAGTTAGACCATGTACATTCTTGGCCAAAATTACTTTGTTAACTTTCTTCTGGTTCAACTTTTTGCAGTGAAATTTTGATATATGAAAAGAGCAACTGTCTCTAAACTATTAATGATATATTTAATAATGAATAATAGTTAGAAGAAGCTGATTAGATTCTCCTTTATTTCAAAGCCTCATTAAAAGAACAGACATGTATTGAAATGCACAGAAACATACACACACACACACACACATACACACACACACACACACACACACACACAGACACTCAGTATTACATCCCAATATACTTTATAAGATAACAACTCCAATTTCTTTATTATATAATATTAAAACAAAATATATAAGCAACGACATAAATTATAGTTTATTTTATTTCAACCAAATTCATATTTCCCATATGGATAATTTATCCTATCCTATTTATTTGTTAACCTAATGTAAAATGAATGGTCCAAAACTTACTCCTCAGAAAATTACCCTTTTCCCAAACACATAAGATTATTTTCACATATTTTGTTCACAGCCAATTATCAATCTCCCTTTGTATAATAATTTTGATTTCACATTTCTATCTTTTAAAACTATAAAAATTAAATTTTCTTGAGTAGCAAAAGTAATAAGAACGATTCCCTCTGTTGTAAAGTACTGATTAAATACCTGGCATGCTTCTTAGGGGCACTCAATCATGTAACTTTTCTGACAGGCTAAATGGGTTCCTCTTAATTTGTAGATTATTGCTGAAGGAACTCCCTTTTCAGCATTATGAAGAAAGCAGGAAGTCATCAAATAAGTGCACTGCCGGGAACCAGACAGTAGTGAGTCTCCCACTGAATCTATCATCCTCTGACTATAGGGCCTTTTAATCTTCTGGTTAGTGGTGCTTAAGCTTGACTTATAGACTGGGTACAGGAAATTCAGAAATGTCATACATGCATTAATTTTCAATCAATTGGTTTTTTAAAAATATGCTCCTCAGGAAAGGATAGTATGCAATTTGTTATCCTGGATGCTATTATAATGATATGGTATCTTAAACAATCACTAAACAATATATCCACCAGTTTCTTATCATTTGCTTGCCGTGTCCAAAATTCCTAGTATGATGTCTTGTAAATTATTTCTGTAAAAAAATAGAGATTTGTTTTTTACTCTCATATAGATTTTTTCTGTCATTTCCTAAGAGTGTACTTGATTTATAACTATTCATTTATATTTTGTGGTGCTAGGGTTGAACTCTGGGTTGCATAGAAGTTATGGAAGTGCCCTATCATATTTGTTTATTTATTTTTGGAAGATTCTAGATTCATAGGTAAGTGCCCTATTCCATTTATTTTTGGAGGATGCTAGATTCATAGGAAGCATGGAACAAAGGGTCTTTAGTGCACGTCAGCCTTTCCCAGTGGTTCATACTGTATGTAAGTGTATACTTTGTAGCAAAAACAGAGAATAAACACTGATAAATGTGTATCTGTTTTTCCACTTATCATGTGTATATATTTAGCCACCATAGTAACTAGGCAGAGAATTATTGCATTAAAAATATCCTTCAAGATGTGACTTTAAAGACATACCTTTACATCATCTCAAATCATTAATTTTTAGTGATCTTTAATTTTGGCATTTCAAGAATTTTTAGGAAATGGTGTCACACAGAATATGGTAGTGTAAGACAACCACGATCCTGAAGATAACTCCTGTCTTTTTCTGTATGGATAATCATTTTACTTTTCACAGTGTAGTGTTCTACTAGCATGGTTATATTATCATCTTACCATTCAATTTTTGAAGAACACTGCTTCTATTTAGAGTTTTAATCTATTAAAATTAAAGCAGCTACTGGAATCATACGTATGTAGATGACTATGTTATATGTGCATATATATTTAAAACATTTGAGTCAACTTTTGTTGTATTTTTCTACACATATACTAAAGCATCTGGGTAAGTCCTTAACAGAGAGACCATTACTTTTTATGGCCTCTATAGTGTGCATATTTCTGTGTTTCTGTCTTCTTTAGATGACACTGCTCCCTTGGTAATTCTGCCCAATATTGCTGAATGACTCCAAGCCTTTTTTTTTTTTCTTTATATCTTTATTGTTGGTATCATGGAGTTTTAATTTTTTCTCATTATGTCCCTTTTTTGTTTATTGATCTGGACACAAGACATATCCTTTCAGTAGACAGTTGTGTGTTTTCACCTGGAAATGTGCTTTTCAAACTTCCAGCAACTGCTATTTAAACATGTACTGCTTTGTTCTCCTTGGACCTCACCTTTACCAAAGTGACCATAAGCATTTAGTGAGCCCTTGGTCTACAGTCTTGCCCTGTTTGCCTTGCCACGTTGTTTTGCTCATCAAATATATATATATGTATGTATATATTTGGGAAAGAATTACTTATAAAACTTAAGACTCTCATAGAGATATATTCATTATTGTGTATTTGAATAATATATAGTGCTTTACATTATTTTGATTGCTTTTTTAGGGAAAAGAGGCAACTGTATTGCCAATCTTATATTTAATAGAAAGAGATTCCTGGATTCAAATTTAAAAACAAATTTCATCTAAAACATTTTTGATACAATTTTTGTAATTTCTCATAATGTTTCTTTAATCATGCTTTCAATTATTTCAAAATATTTTTAAGCAAATGTCCCTACCTTTTAAATTTATTTTTGTTTTATTTTCTTGTTATTTTTTTGAATCAGAACATTACACAGCCCAGATTGCTTCAAACTCATTATTTCCAAGGTTAGCTCTTTCAGGAAAAGTAAAGCTGATATAACAGTAATGCATCATTTCCCCCAAAGTGTACAGTAATACTAAACAGTCATTACTTCTGTGGAAGTTTTAGGTTTTTAAATATGTTAACATTTTTGAGGTTGGCTTATCAATTAAAATATATATATATATATATATATATATATATATGTGTGTGTGTGTGTGTGTGTGTGTGTGTGTATTCAATGAAACTTGTGTTTATATATGCCATGTAAAATATAAATGTTATTTTAAACATATTTTAAGCAGAAATCCATTTTAATAGGTACACTAGTGTCTGATCATTCATATATGAATAAGATAGAAAAGTGTTCAAAATTCTCAACATTGTGTTTAGATCTATCTCTAAAAAGAATACTGTATCATATAGTCTTTCTTTATGTGCCTGGGGTACACACAGACAGGTGACACCCATCAAGTATAAATATGAACTCCTATTAAAGATACATGGACACAAACATAAGACAATATCATAATCACCCACAAATCAGCTCACAAAATTCAACATGTTTTGGGTGGGGGAGCACACTCATAGAGACAAAGAGGAGGGAGGAGAGGGCAGATGTGGGATAGGGCTTTTTTTGGAGGGGTAACCAGGAGGTGGGATATCATTTAAGATGTAAAGGAGTGGAATGATTAGTAAATAAAAAAATAAATTTGTAGTTTTCTTCTTTCTCACTTCCTCCATTTTCCCCAAACTTATTCTTCTTGCTCTGTTAAAAGTATGCATTGTCATTCTAATATAAAATGTCAAAGTTATAAAAATGCTGAAAGACAGTACTTTGTCAGGTTGTATTTAGAAATCCTTGGTATTTGTCTATCATCAGATTTCTACCAATGTCACTCCTGTCCATCATTTCATTGTAACTAAAGTTCTCTGTCTGTATAGTTCTTACTCAAGTCCATTCTGCATACCTTCAGAGAGTCATACTGATGGGAGTAATTATCCCAATACTTTTTTTGATAAGACTGCACATTTTATGCAAACCTCTTATGATTTCTCAATTCTCCAATATGTGGTTCTGATCTGATTTTATAGACTATCTTTCAAAGTTCTTTTTTAAAATTTAATTCTTCAAAGTTCATCTTTTTACTGTACGTCCCACTTAAGGCAAACAACTAATGTCCGGGATGAGCAGCATTAACTGGAATTCTGTGAATTAGTCCGCACACTGATTTCACTCTGTATTTGTCTCATTCTTACCAATGATGATCTTCTGATTTCTGCTCTTGCTCAAACTTTGGTCTGAATGCTGTTCTGACTCTCGTCAAAGTTGCTGGAATAAACACCAGCCTCTGACCTTTTATCATCTCTGTAGTCATTTGATCTCGTGTATTTCTAGTCCATGGCCATGTCTTACCACGTCTTTCAGATCAGATTCAGGTCTTAAGAAAATAGATTGAAGCTGGGCAGTGGTGGTGCATGCCTTTAATCCCAGCACTTGGGAGGCAGAGGCAGGTGGATTTCTGAGTTCGAGGCCAGCCTGGTCTACAGAGTGAGTTCCAGGACAGCCAGGGCTATACAGAGAAACCCTGTCTCGGGAAAAAAAAATAGATTGCGTATGTAATTATATATATGCGTGGTTTTATGTGTGTGGGCATGCAGGTACCCAGCGAGACCATAGGAGGGCTTTGCTTCCCTTGGAGCCACTTGATATGGGTGTGACAATCTAAATTCAGAACCTCTACAAGGGCAGCATGTGCCCTTAACCTCTGAGATGTCTATCCAGTTGCTACTTTTGATTTTCTTAGTCCATGTGGATTAGCGAAATAATTGTACACGACTCAGTTCTTCTTAGCATCTAATATAGTACTCCATACATAATACTATCAGCTTAGATATATTATTAATAATATGGATTATGAAAATATGATTTAGTGGATTACAATGGAAATTCTATATTTTCATTGTGCTTGTTAGACAGGGAGTATCTTGTGCCTTGCCACAAAATAGCCACAAGATAAAAATTTATTATTGTAAAATAAATAAATTCTTATACTTAATCCTGTTCATAATATACAAAAGGAAAAAGATGTATGTATTTCTTTATGTGCACTAGAGGGCTTTGGGACTATTTTAATATTTTCAGTTTCTTATCTATGCTGACCTCTTTTTTCTCATCTGTATTTTTCTGCAGGCATTGATATTAGAGAACATAGATTTGGGGTACATTAATTGTATGATAATACAACTTATTTAAAAGCATCCTGCTCCTTCGTAAGATCTAGGAAACTGTCATAGCAGCTTAAGTCATGGTAAAGCTATTTCTTTAGGTCAAAATGATAAGTGGTTTCACAATCGTATTTTTCTTAATGGCCAGAGGTTTGCATTTTATTTTAATTATAGGATTATATTTTTTTAAATATCCCAGATGCCATTCTGTACAGAAATACTCACTACAGAACTAGAACTATTTAAGGTGTAACTTCAGTAAGTATTATGGTTATCTGATGCGTCTCAGTGTAATGGCCATGGGAAACGGAAAGGAAAGATGTTTCTCTTATGCTCAGTGTGAAGCCAACATATCTTCAAGGGAGAAAATGGAGGAGGTATTTGAATTTTATGTTCACATTAGAGAGGTGAGTCCTGTCGATTTTAGAAGACTAGTACTTATTTTCTCTGAATTTAGTCAGGAGTTGTCAACTTATTTCTAGTTGAATGTGACAGTAGTAAGGTTTTCAAAATCTACTAAAAACAAGTAACATTAAATTTGTGATTTATGAGATTAGGTTATGTGTGTTACTTTGACTGAAGTCAACTTTCCTTTGTAATTTCAAAGGAGAAAAAAATGAATGGCCTATAAAACTATCAGAGTTGATCTATCAGAAATTATTTTCAATTGCATGTTTTTTCAAACTGAGTTAATTTATTTTAATCATATTTATAGTGTGAAAGTATAAGATAATAATATTGGCTTCTAAAGTTTTACCCTAGTAAATAGGGCTTTAATTATGATATAAATGTATACAAATATTTTCATAATTTATTAAGTCTAAGTCTGTATATAATTTTGATGTTTCTCATAATTCATCATTGTATATAATACTGTGATAGATATCCCACAGAACACACATATTTTTGTCAACATACATTCGTAGAAATAAATTTACCAAATAAAATTTTATTCACAATTTATACTTTGGTATTTGTTGGAAAACTGTTCATTAGAAGTATTGTATTGATTGTACTATTATATGGAACATTCCTCTAAAATTTTCTAACAATTAGATTTTATTATAAAATGATTTTAATTGACAAAAAAATCCATGAGATATACAGCTCCTGTTTTATTGAGACTCTTATATGGAATTAAAATATATTTAATTTAGAAAAACACAATAAATTCTGAAAGCAAATTATCATTCAACTACCAAGCACTTAAATTACAAATTTTAAAATCAACTTATTCCATGTTATCTGTATTTGTTTTATTTCTAATTTTTATACTTTTAATTCTTATACTTCCAATCTTGAGAGTGAGTATATCTTATAGCTGAAATGTGATTGTCAATAAGACTATAACATTAAATATACCTTTGTTTTTAAAATAGAGGCTATTATTCCCACTTTTCATGTGGGGTACAATTACTAGCACCAATCAATTGGATTTTAGTCCTTGAAATAAAGACAAACTTATTGGTAAAGTGGGAATATAAATTAAAAATAGTAAATATCCTTAATTAATTGCTAGAGTTGCTCAATGCAGAGCCTCTACTTTTTTGTCATTATAACTTTTTTCTCTAATCTTTTATGCATGTGATTGGGTATAACAAACTTTCTATATTTACCAAATGCTCAATTAATTATTTAATAGGCCTTTGCTTTCCAGATGGCAAACATTTTTAAGAATGCTTTCTGTTTTCTTTGAAAAATGTAGTAATTTTTCATAACACACATATTTGTTTAAATTCAGCATTTTTGTCCTTATACTTTCCTGCTTTCTTGAGGTTACATGACCTGTGCCATTGTCAATCCCAGTTGTTAAAAATTTTTTGCTGTGTTAATTTTTATAGTAATCTGGTGGTGTTTTCCTAAGCCCTACTCATGTTGCTTTCTCTTGTAATGTTATTTGTTTTTTGTTTCAAACCCTATATCCAGCTTTGTATTAAAGCTTTGAGATTAAGGCAAAAGATCAGGTCTACACTCTTAACACCTTCTTAAGCAAATCAACAATGTACATTTAAAGGTATATATTTAATGAGATTATCTTGTTATTTTTGAAGAAATTGTTGATCATTATTTTGAAAATATCATCATATAGTTACTGATAATTGTCAGAAGACAAACTTTGTTCTCCTCCCATCTCCAGGCAGAACACAAGGCAGGACCAAAGTGGCTGAGATTGGAGCAGGCCAAGATTTTGTTGTTCTTATGTTTCTTGAGAATATACATCATATTTCTCTTCCCTTTCAACCACCATATTTCATCATATTTCTGTTTCCATAATTACATCATATTTCTCTTCCCATTCTTCCATTCTGGCTTCTTGTAAGAGCCAGAAGTTCAGCGAGCTGGCTGTGTTGGGTCTCCTATTAATGTCAAGCTACAGACACAAAGCCTCATCAATATGACTCTCTAAATATGGTCTGTACGAGCATGATGCCAACAGACATGCCAAAATCGGAGAGGAAAAGCTCACACAGCCTCACGCTTAGACAAAGAACTACAGGCAACTGAGGATTTTGAGAGTAGTCTAGGACTTTTTGAAGGTATCTTTTGACTTCACAACATGTTTGGAATATGAAGATACATGCACTAGCTTATTGGAATTATTCACATACTCTATGCAAGTGGCTAATATAATTCAGGTTCCTCTTATGTGATGGGAGTACACATGGAGAAACTACTTCTAAAGTCTAAGGGGAAGGCAGGTGAATTGGTGGAATATGTATATAATTAACCCTGACACTTGGAAAGCAAAGGCAACAGGATCACAGCAGGCTAGTCTAAACTGCATAGAGTGACCCTGTATCAACAACAACAAGTAAAAAAGACTCACAGGGGGAATACTGAGCATATTGTAAATGCAAAGTACATCAGTGTATTTTGAGCATCAAAATACTGAGTTTCAATTTGTAAAATTACTTCTCACCATCACTTGAACACCATAAAATAACTTTGAAGTAAATATCATTACTTATGCTTCTTTTACATGTGACATTGTTCACACACTTAGGTTATAAACCCAGCTGCTAGCACTTAAAATGAAAAGATAAGCATTGTAATCATCTGGAGAATCTATGTTAAAGTTGTTCTTTTTATGTTGTGTTCAGTAACACAGGGTAGACTATCCTTGTTTTACTCATAAGTATTAAAATATTTTAGAATAATTCCACTCCTCCAAGTGATATAATACTAAGAGACATCTCATTACTATAATACCATATTTAGCATTTTCACATTCCAGTAACAAAATGACTATCCAGACTTGTGAATCAATAAAGTCAGTAATCATTCCATCATCTTGGTACTCAGGTACAGTAATTGCAGAATCCATATTTAGATATGTTAATTATTAGTCATGGAATCACCACATTTTATATCTGTAATTTATCAAATAGTATTCGTGTCTCATGTAAAGCATTACTCCTTTTTACATAATAACTTTAAGAGAGGCATATTCTTCCTTTAGGATCTATTTGCCCAAGTTAGTCATAGCAAAGAAGACTAAAATTTGAATGGCGAGATATTTATACTATATTATTTTTTCATCCTCGTATCAGTATAATTAAAGGCAGAGAGGAGGTAATTTTAGGAAAAGCAAGCAGATCTCTGTGAGTTGAAGATCAGCCTTGTGTACATATGTAGATCTTGGTCAGAAAGACCTACATAGTAAAACACTGCCTCAAAACAAAATTAAAATGCAAAGATGCTAAGTTCTTCTATATCACCATTAAGAAAGTCTTTACAATCATTAAATAAGTCTTACCTTCCCTATCCATCTGTCTTAGTAAGGGTTTCTATTCCTGCACAAACATCATGACCAAGATCAAGTTGGGGAGGAAAGGGTTTATTTGGCTTACACTTCCAGACTGCTGTTCATCACCAAAGGAAGTCAGGACTGGAACTCAAGCAGGTCAGGGAGCAGGAGCTGATGCAGAGGCCATGGAGAGATGCTCTTTAGTGGCTTGCTTCCCCTGCTTTACTCAGCCTGCTCTCTTATAGAACCAAGACTACCAGCCCAGAGATGGTGCCACTCACAAGGGGCCTTTCCCTCTTGATTACCAATTGAGAAAATGCCTTACAGTTGGATCTCATGGAGGCATTTCCTCAACTGAAGCTCCTTTATCTGTGATAACTCCAGCTGTGTCAAGTTGACACAAAACTATCCAGTAGACCATCTTAGAGTTATCAGTTTCCTATTATTTACATCTAACTTTTGAATAATTGTCTGTGCAATAAAGATATTTGTTGGCACACAATAGATTATGTGTGCTTGCCTTTGGCAAGGTATAATTTAGCTTATTTTAAATATTAGTGTCAGAAAAGATGAGCAGTATTTAAAAGTACATAAACCAATATCACCTTCTATAGATCTGGATTTTTCAGTGTAAAAAATGTCAATATATGTATATATGTTTGTATACAAACATAGTATTGCTATTTTGTTATGATTAGATTTCCAAGTACAATGTAGTCATTATTCATGTTTACCCATGAGAAACTCAAATTGAAGTGAAATACTATTCTTTGGGGAAAAGAATCTTGTTACTGACTCTCAGTTCAGTTCTATAACTAGTGTAATAGAAAATCTCAGTTAAATGCAGCAGGGAGAGCCTAACCCTTATTTGAAATGAATATTCACAATAATCCTCAGAAAGGGAAAAATCATGCTCAAATGTAGAACAAAAGTTAACCCCAAGTAAAAGCTCATGTAATAAGAACATTGTGTTAGTATCTTATAGGACATTCCCATGACTTGACTAACTTTATTTTAACCAAAATGGAACTATAATTGATGCTCCTTTCAAGACTATTTGATCATCTCATTTTAAACAAAGCTATGCTGGTTTTACCCTTTGATTTTTTTGTGGTCTGTGTGTGTGTGTTATGTGTACCTATGTGCACTGAATAACCCCCCCCCCCGGTGTGTGTATGTATGTATGTGTGTGTATACCTGCAGAAGCCAAGGAGCAAATTGTTGTCTCCTTTTTCTCTATCCCTTACTATCTAGAAGAAGGGTCTAGAATTAACTCTGTTGCCTACTCTTTCTGGTCAGCAAGTTCTAAGGATCTGTCTCTGTCCTCCAATGCTTAGCTACAAGGTTTGCATAGTCATGCCTGACTTTTTCTGTGAGCACTGGGGATGTGAACCCTGGTTCTTGAGCTTTTACTACAATGCTAGTGACTGAGCCATCTATTCAGTCCCTTTACTCATGTCTGTTTAAATAGTTTATAACCAACATATATAATGCTTCTATTTGTACTTAGATGTATATTTGCTTCATCTATTACAGTTTTGATGGGGATGAACAGCAAAGCATCATATAAACACAACCCCACAGGAAGAACAACAATATCAACCAGCCAGTTCCCCAAGAGCTCCCAGAGACTAAGCCATCAACAAAGGAGTACATATGGCTGCAGCTGCATATGTAGCAGGCAGAGGATGTCCTCATCATGCATCAATAGGAGAGGTCCTTGGTCCTATGAAGGCTCTATAGATGCCTCAGTTTAGTGGAACTGAGGTGGGGAGGTAGGAGAGAGTGTGTGAGTGGAGGAACACCCTCATTGAAGCAGGGGGAGGGAGGATGGGATAGGGGGTTCCAGGGGAAGGGAAGAGGACCAGAAAAGGGGAATAATATTTGAAATGTAAATAAAGAAAATATCCAATAAAATAAAAAATAATAAAATATAAATAAGCACACTTATCACTTTCATACTTCCCTGTCTTCCCTCCAAAGCTGCCATGTCCCATACTCATTCTTTCTCAAGTTAATGGCCTCTTTTTGATTATTAAATACTAGTATTATTGCTTACTGGAGCCTGTTTTTAATAAATTCTTTAATATAGTGCTATAATATTTTTAATATTATAAACATTATAGTAAAGAATCTTTTGGTTATATACTTTTCTGACTCATAGCTTCATCTTTTTTTCCCTTTGAATGTATGTTTCTCTTATGGGTAGTCTCAGTACTTAAGTAATTTTACTAAATTTGTTCCCTTGAGTGCTGATTGTTCTGTCTTCCTGTGTTTCTCCAATGCCCCTCTTGATAATTTTTTCTTTGTACCATTCTTTGAAACTTTCACAGGCTCTGCACTTTAATTTCCTCATCAAGCTTTCCATCTATCTAAGTAGCTCCCCCAGCTTAAATTTGCATGTATCCATTGTACACAGAGTTGG
Source organism: Mus caroli (assembly GCF_978045245.1). Taxonomy (NCBI): domain Eukaryota; kingdom Metazoa; phylum Chordata; class Mammalia; order Rodentia; family Muridae; genus Mus; species Mus caroli. The sequence continues at coordinate 141,781,914 of NW_028227256.1, forward strand.
CTTTTATAATGGTAATTTCTTTTTTGTTTTGTGACTTTTGATTTAGCACTTTTCAGCTATTGTTTTTCCCCATCTACTCAATATTCTGAGCAAGGGCCTGGGAGTCATTTTCTTCCCTTTCCTCCCTTCTGACATATTCTATTTATGTTCATATTTCATGACTTATTTTACTTTGCCTTTCCCTTTAGCAGAGTAAAATCTCTGTTTGACATTTTCACAATAGAATCTTAACTGCATATCTCGCACCCTCTCTTCCCTTGCTGAAGACCACACCCAATAAGGCAACAGGTTTCCGTTTTCTCAAAAACAAATCTGAGATAATGTCATTCCCTGACCAGATGCCATGCAAAGCAATGCAATTTCCTTCGTGGCAAACCTTTATGCAAAGACAGAGAGAGGCAGCTGCCTCTGGGAAGTGAAGCAGGGAGATTCCTTTTCTCCAACACAAATGTCTGAGTTTCCAAAACCATTATGTCTAGTATTTCCATCTCTGTACTTTATGTTAACAAATTGAATTCTCTATGAACAAAACACAACACTTGAATTTTTTAAAACAAAATAAATTGAGTTTAATATCAGTTACACATGTAATTTGCAAAGCTGGTACTGAATGTACACTGACCCTTTATCCATTTTCATCTTCTCACATTCTTTACCATGGTGTGTTTATTGAAGTTATTAAAGACTCAGGGCATATTAGTGTAATCTCTACTCCAAGTTTTATTCATATTTCATTTGCTTTGCTTATGATTCCTTTTTTCTGTTCTCAATATTTAATCCAGAATGTTTGAATGTACTATTCTTTAAAGTAGGAAAAACTGATGGTAGCAATTAAAAATTTACCTGTACATACCCTTTAGTAGGTTGAGCAATAAGAACAGAGGTGAATTTGGGAATTAAAATGTGGGAATATTTGCTGGGTATGGGGTTCTTGGCTTGAAAGTTTTATTATTTTGGGAATCCTGAAAAGCCAGGAATACCTAATGCCCTTTACTTAGGGGACCTCAAAAGTAAGGAGCAATAATGTATGACTATGTCTCTGTGCGTGTGTGTGTGTGTGTGTGTGTGTGTGTGTGTGTGTGTGTTTGCCATGACATGTTTGTAGGTCAGAGGACAACTTATGGGAATTTCTTCTCTCCTTCCTTTTATTTATATGGATGCCAGTAATAAAATTCAGTTTATCAAAAAAAAAGTAAGGAGCAATAGAATAGAAGGATTTCAATTATATTTAAGAAAAACATACCTTAATTACAACCTCTGAAAATACTTGGAAACAATAAAATATGCACCATTGACTAAAGCTTCGCAGTTACAAATTTCTTCCTAAGGAATTCTTTGTGTGGCCTTTGAATGACATATTAATATGGGAAAAATGTTAGAGCAGTTAGGTTTGACTAAGGCCTTTCAATAGGGTCTTGTTTTTGATTATACACAATTTATAATCAACTTTAATAGTACAAATTCTGTGTATCTATGTTTAAATAGATCTCAGGTTTCAATAGGACAACTTCCTAAGTCATCTCCCTACTACCCTGAGGGGAAAAATCTGGGTATCTGTCTATTTCCCTGCAAGAATCTCCTGTAGACCCTACACAGTCAGGATATTGGATTAGCAGGTCCACTTTTAATTTCCTGGGAACATATTACGTAGCTATGAGTACATTATAAGAAAATAAACAGCATTAAGTGTCTTTAAAATATGAGATATACACAAAATTCATTTGCTGGGGTATGTGTGAATGTGGATTTATGATTTTGGCTTTATTTTAAAGTACATCTCTCTCTTTTTGATATAGTATGAAATAAAAAAAATGCTTAACTATTAGAAATGAAAAACTTACATCCCAGATGCTCATTATTTTCTGATCAGGCTCTTGTTATTATACAAAAACATGTTTGTTTTTTTTTAAGACTTCATTAGGAAGTAGTTTGATTTATTCTGCTCTGCATCCAACTAATAAGTCTTTTACTCATCATCATGTTCTTATAATATATGAATATGCAAATAATTTATATAAAAGCAATTTAACAGGCATAAAATAAAATCAATAAGCACTTGTTTTTTTCTAATAAAGTGTTAATAACTCCCTCATTTCTTTGTGTTTTTAGTGTTTAGTACCTGAAGTTATAATTAGAAAACAGCGAGGCTCAGGAGGAGTTTTACATGAGTTGCATTTCATCAATGTGCCTTGGGACTAGAAATTCCCCAAGTTATAAACCTTCCATCTATTTCCAATGGAAATTCAGCCCTAATGTCAAGTCGTTATAAGTTTATTAGGTCCTTGTCATAATACCAGTTATAAATGAGATCATTTTATAGTCTCAAGAATGGAAAAGTAATTAAATTGGTGGTTTTATTAGTTGATGGACAGCTTCAAAGAGTTTATTTCTCTTGGAAAATCAAGGTATATTGTTCTTTTATCTTCCAAAAAAGTGGTTAATGGAAAATGGTGCTGTACAGAATTCTAAATGCAACAGAATAAGATAATTTTAGCAAGAATATCAACTTGATTTTATTAATAAGTATTAAAATATGTATTTAAATATGTGAGGTTTTGCTTTACAATTTAAATATTAGGATTTTTCTTCATTAGTATGTGAATTCAATTTCAAAACAGGTATTTAATTTGGTGAATTAAAGGTAGTCATGTTAATATTACAGTCTATTCTTTGAAAATATGCTAATTGAAGCCTTTATAAAATGACATGGAGATTAAATCTTTGTAAATTCTTAAGTGTTATAATTAGTCTTTATGGTTTTTTTCCTCTCCAGACTCAAAAGAATACAAATGATTCCAGTCAGCTAAATTGAATAGGAAATCTTGAGTGTCTTTATTCATTTAGCTAATTCTAAACTTGTCTTCTTGCCTCTCATGTTATTTATTATTTTCATTTTACTCTGGAAATGTTAATGCAGCTACAGGAATTAAATGAAAAGTATATTACATCATAAAAATCATGATCCAAAGTGTCTTGAGCCAGTCTTCAGTAGCTCTGTTAGAACATTTGTGTTTAATAATGTGAAAATCATGGAGATATACAATTCATTGTCTTACAAACTGAGTCCCATCTATTTTTTTGGTGTCTGAACCTCTTGAAGATGGGGTGCTCTGATTCTGAGCTTTTCAAGCTAGTATTATTATGATGAGCACTGTGCATGTATATCTGCAAAATGCATTTTGTTAGTATTAGACTAATTTAAGTAGGTAGCTTTATGTAAAGAACTTCATTTGAGTTTTCTTAGCATGTTTCAATTACCCTTGTGCACTAGATAATGCTTTACACATGTTCCTGTGTTTGTCTTATAATATCCTTTACTGAGTGTGCCTTTTGTATGTTTGGTTATTAAAACAATTTTACTTTTCAGAAACTACAAGTAATGGGAACACACTCGTTCAGATTCCCCTTTACCACCGCTTTTAGAAGAAATGGACAGTTGAGTAATCTTACTGTGACTATACAATGAGTAGAAGCCTGTGAGTCTGCTAAGAGATTCCATCACCCTTTCAGCTTCTATACTGTATAGTTTTGATTTGTTAGCCATGAACACAGTAATTTCTCCTATATGATATGATTTATTTCTCCTATATGATATATTTCTCCTATTTGATATGATATGATTATGATATGATTTCTCCTATATGATATGATTATTCTCCTATATGATATAATTTCTCCTATATGATTCTCAAATATATGATATATAATATAATATTATATGTTTGATATATATAATATAAAATAATTTATTTATATTACATACATATAATATATCACATATGTATACATGGTATAATTCAAATGATATGATGTGAAACTATACTCGATTCAATTTTGATTTTGACTATAGCTTAAGAAGAATAATTCAGTGGCTGAAACTTAAATCTAAATACCATTAGTCTCATAATAATCTACAGAATATGAAATGAAGGATAAAAGTTCTGGTCAAAATTAAAGTAGAGAAGAACAGCAGTTAGGAGATAAATACTCCTTATGATGCACTGTAGCAGAATGGTGTTTGATTTTACCCAGCTAAGTGCCCTGGGACACCTTTTTAACAAATCACAAAAAGATGTGTCTAGTTGTAAGTGAAAATTGTTGCAGAATCAGATCAAGTGCTTACTTAAAAATGTCTACCTCAGATTATTTTCTGTTACTAAATTACAACTTTTCATCTTTATGAACAGACAAATTTAAAAATAGGCAAGAGCGGTCCATTGCACAGGTGTTAATCTAACTGTGACTTGTACACATAGCTTTAGTGAGAATTCCATGGGGAGACCTACTTTAATATTAATTTTGTGTATTTTTTCATAATTAATGGGAGAAAAGTGGAAATAAATATTCCACCTTTTATTTTGTACATGAGTTAATTATCCTAGAAAAATATTTTGAAACTACATGAAAAAATTGAAATGAATTGTCATAATTAAAAGCTTATTTTACTCTAGAAGTTGATTGACTTTGCCTCTTTTGTTAATTGGTACAGAATGATTCCATACCTACCCAAAAGTTCACTTCTGCCCTCAGTTTAATGTTAAGTGTAATGGTCAGCATGCATTTATGATGGTGGTGATGTCATAGAATTATTCAACACCTGTAACAGCTCTTGAATGAATTACTCTTTCAAAGCAATGTTTAATAAAAAAAATTCTTTTTAAATAGGCTATCTTTTCCTTGAGTGTGAACAGTGATGGATCCATTTCTGATAAAGCACTGTAATGACCTTTGAAAGAAATAACCTATAGAAAAGCATCTTAATTAGGAACTAAATTAGGACTTAGGAGTGTTTCTCTAAGTCACACCTTTACTCCTCTTTTTCTCATAGAAGAAAAATCTTAGGAGAGGATAATATCATGGCTCAGCCAAAACAAAGAAGTGAGCTCATCACTAAAAGTTTCAACAGATTCCATTGCTCTGAAAGACCCATTGCCCAACTTCAGGAGACAGGAAGTTATAAGTGGTCTGATTGGATGAGAGCTTGTGATGTCCCTTAGCAAAAACGAAAGACTTAAGTTTTACTCCTTTCCCAATTGCTCAGAAGCAATTAGCAGAAGTAATTAATACTGTTACCTTGTGAATTCTTTGGCTGCTTGATTTAGTTTCAAATCATATGGACAATGGTAGTATCTCCTAAGTACATCTGAAGGCATAATTGATATTTCTAGGATTATTGAATATATTTCTTATAAAATAATACAGTACCTTAATATTTTCTATTGGTTTCTTAAAAACAGACCTTAAATGGTAGAACTATTAATACTTATTATTTTAGAATACAACAAATATTAGAAAAGGATCCAATGAACTGTCAGAATTTTGACATATGATACAAACTTTGAACATGTAATGTGTGCACATAAATACTAATGCAGCTCATGGAAGAAGAGAGACAAAGATACAAGAATCATTTCATTTTGAGTCAGGAATGCATTTATTGACTATCAGAATCTTATTAAGCTGAGAATTAAACCTATATGGACTAATTTTTAAAAGAAACTAAAGCTCCCATTGTATTTTAAATTTTATTTTGTGTGAAATAAAGACAGTTTTAAGTCTTAAAATCGAAAAAAATGGTGAAAAGAATAAGCTATATGTATCCATTTTAGCAGTACTATGGTTGCTATCTTAAGTTTTGTCCAAATCAGGTGAATTGCAAAAAACAAAACAAAACAAAACAAAACAAAACAAAACAAAACAAAACAAAACAAAACAAAAACACAACTATATTAAATATGTACTACTTTTAACCCCATCTTCACATCAAAAATAACTTATTATTTTGGGATTTGGTAATTATTTCCTATGTACTTGATGAAGGCTTTATTACTTATCCTAGTCTTAGCAAAATAAGCGGGGGAAGATGATATTTCCCTTTCATACTTGTTCTATAACTCTCTGGGCTCGGCGGTTCTGCATCTTGTCTCTTCTTTCCTCCTGTGGAGTCTGATATTATTCTCTGTTCAATTTTCCTTTTCAAATTTTGAATCAAACTATTTGGCAGAGTGTCAGTGCTCTGACAGTCTGTGACAATATATTATTTTGTGTGAATGTTAGCAAATGATTAGCTAGTAAAAGTTTTTCATTTTATGATTCTCAGCTTGCTGAGTTTGATGAATATAATCTAATATCTGGAATTTTTATCTTCAAATGTCATCAGTTTCCTCTTTGTAGTAGATTCTTTTTTTTTTAATAACAAAGTGTAAATGACTTTATACTCACACAAATGTGATGCAGGGGAAGCCACTTCTTGTTCCCTTGATGTGCTCCTTACTCTCAGGGCTGATGCGAGGATCCTGCTTCTATAATGCGTTTGTCTTCCAACAGGTAACCTTTCTATAGCATACTCCCTACTATATGTATTTATTTTCTAAACAATCTTCCAACAACCACATTATTCTTTAGCTTAGTTTCTGAACGTCACTGAATCCATTTCATGCTCCAGATATTTAAATTATAGTTTGAAGGATCTTGTTGTTTCTATCAAGTTGTAATAAATCAAATCCACTCATTACCCCCAACTGTTCTGGTCTCTGTTTAATGACCTATTGCTTGAATGTGTATCCTGGAATTTTCACACTGTGAAGTCACTTACCCTGTGGTATGTAAATTATTTTTTTCATTCAAAAAAAATGTAAATCTTTATTTTGCAATTGTACTCTGACGACAGAGATCAATTTGAAAAAAAAATAATGACAAACTTTTTCCTTCTGAAGGTTGTATTTGCATGGCTTCATATGGTCTAAATGTTTGCATGGGAAATTCATCTTTCATTTCACATCTGCATACCTTATTCTTTAGTTTCAGTCAATCAATGTGCATCTGGAGGACACTTAAAATACTGAACAAGCTTTCGGTATATAAACAACATCTTTATGAAGAGAAGACACTAGAGAAAATTGTCAAACTATTTAACAAGTTTAAGAGTAATAGGAGATACTTGAAATATAAAAGAAGTATACCAGTTACTGCAGTGAGATTATCTTTAATGACTGTTTTACTTATGAACTGAAGACAAATCAAACCACATCAATATGGGCTCACTATGGCATGATTTACCATATAGCAACTGGTTAGTTGATGACATAGTGATGAGATAGTGAGATGGCTCAGTGGGTAAAGACACTTGCTCCTAAGCCCGATAACCTCTATTTTAATCCCTGGGTACAAGAGATCTGATTCTAGCAAGTTGATTTTTTTGTTTGTTTGTTTCCACATGAATGAAGAAATAAATGAATGTAATAAAATTTGAATACCAAACAAATCTAGAATAATATTTACTTTCTTTTAATTTTCAACAGGTTTGTGTTATTAATAAAAGCATGAAACCAAGAGTTAATAAAATGTGTTAGACAGTAAATCATTTGATGTGAATATATTAAGACCTGAGTTTGGATCCTTACCAACCACACAGAGTTGAGAAGCCCCTAAGGTAGACCTGTATATTCCATTCCTGAGGGTGTAGAGATAGAAAGACCCCTACGTTTTCCAGCCACTGAGTCTAGACAAATCGGTAAGTTTCTGATTCTGTGAGAGATATGTTCTCAAAATCTATGGTGCTGAGAGGTGAGGAGGAGACAACCAATGTTGACCTCTAACCTATACAGACCTGTGCACCTGTGTTCTCTTCTTACATAGTCACATGTGAAATGAAGAGGTGTATACACATATGAAATGAACAATCACACACATACACAAATGTAGAAATGCATATTGGTGAGTACTTAATGTTCAGGACTTGGTGCTTCTGGAGGGAATTTTTAATCATTTTGAGTGAGCTTAAAGAACATGACTTATTTTTGAGTCTTGATGAGTCATCACATTTGAATATTGATGGTCTTCTTCAAGTAGTCAGACTTTACACTAAATTTCCAAACTGCTTTCCACCTGGAATTTAGTCCTCAGATATAGGACAACAATTTTATAGAGGACTGATGAATTCTGTTAAAAACAAAAACTTATACATTGTTTTTGTAAAGCTTTTAATACATAAATAATTGCTTAGAGAAAACAGATTCAAATGTGGATGTACTTCAACACAAACCTACATTCAACAAATCAGCATGTTTGTCCTAGGCCTAGTTTTCGGCCTTTGGAGAGCTTCATTCTCCACCTTTAATTTGCAGGCTCTAGGCAGGAGCTCAGGCATGCTATAAGGAGTAAACTAAGTATCCCATTCACGCATTTACCACACAGACTGCCACAATAGTAAATACAAGCAAATGCTAGCCATTCCTCCTGGGGAAAAAAGCATGTTTTAAATTAAAAAAAATCAACATGAGTATGGGTCAAACATAATAACTAAAGTAATAAACAAAAGGAGGATATAAATATAATTTAAAACAAACGTAGGTGACATCGATGAAAATAGGGACACAGCTGCAGTTTGTTTCAAAGTTAGATTATTTCACTATATTAAAGAAAAGTCCCAGAAAAGTGGTAAAATCTTAGTAACCTCATGCTTGCCATGTGAACAGGCAAAACCTTGAAAGAGAGCCGGTGAATTCTCAACACAGGGTTAGAAAGAAAGGTCACCTGTGTGATAGAATTATGCATATTTGCTCCAGACACTGGGTTTTGAAACTGATTTACAGAGTTTATAGAAAAGGCAGCCAAGGAAAGAAGAACTAAAGATATGGCCAGGGGTTTCGATGGAGGCATACTTTAGTCAGGGCTATGGGTGTTGTGAGAGAAATTTTAAGGATGAATGTGGTAATATATATGAAACACTCTCTGTTCCCTGGAAGAAAGGTTCTATAAAAACATAACGTATTGCTGATTCTTAGAATGAATGGTGAAGGTTGAAAGATTTTCAGACATAGGGAAAGGGCACATTCACAATCCAGTGAGAAGCAAAGGATATTGAAAATGGAAGTCAGAAACAAGAAAGTGAAAGTAAAGCAATTTTAAAGCTCCTCAGGAGCTCAGGCTCACACACACACACACACACACACACACACACACACACACACACACACACACACTTAGGGGGGAGAGGAAGGGAGAAGAGAGGAGGGGAGAATTAAAAACACAGTTATCCATATTCTAATATTCTTGTTGCTTTGTAAAATTAGTTTTTAAAGGGGTTTTATTGTTGCAAAATAACTAATTTGGGCATATGAAATGTAAATGTTATGATGGTCAAGAAGACCAGACAGTGGGATGTCTGAGAAGGATATGAAATAAAAAGCACAGTAGGGACAGGAGATAAAAATGCATTTAATCATGGTTCTGTCAGCTAAGTCTTTCTGGCATATGCAATACTGTCTGGGTTTGGTGGTTGTATATGGGATGGATCCCTGCTTGGGGCAGTCTTTGGGTGGTCCTTTCTTCCGTGATATAGCTATCTCTTGTGAGGCTATGCCAGTGCCTGGCAAATATAGAAGTGGATGCTCACAGTCATCTATTGGATGGAACACAGGGCCCCTAATGATGGAACTAGAGAAAGTACCCAAGGAGCTAAAGGGGTCTGCAACCCTATAGGAGGATCAACAGTATGAACTAACCAGTAACCCCCAGAACTGTGTCTCTAGTTTCATATGTAGCAGAGGATGGTCTAGTCAGCCATCAAGGGGAGGCGAGGCCCTTGGTCTTGCGAAAATCATATGCCTCAGTACAGGGGAATGCCAGGGCCAGAAATCAGGTGTGGGTGGGTTGGGAAGCAGGGCAGGAGGAGGGTATAGGGAACTTTGGGGATAGCATCTGAAATGTAAATGAATAAAATATCTAATAAAAAATTAACAACAAAAACAACAAAAAAAAAGAGTGCATTTAAAAGGGCTGAGGGTGGCGCTCAGTGATAGGGGCTTCTTTGCCAGGCCAGAATTGTATTTTAACCCTTGGGCTTTATTCCCAGCACCTCAACAATAAACGACAAAATAGAAGTAAGGTTTGGAGAAAAAAGTATTTTTTCCAAACAGTTCAGGGCTGTGTTTGCAGGGATGGAACTGGTGAAGCATGGCTCCACAAAGTTCTGCACGGAATGGGTAACTGTCTCTTGAACATACTTACGACCCATTTGCAGTGAATCAACTGCATTGGAGGGAAGGCACGGAAATGAGAGTGTGCCACCCACCGAGACTCACGTGGAGCTGCTGATTATAAATCTGGAGCTCATAATTGACACAGAGGTGGCTCCTAGGTAACATTGCCAGCAGAATCCATTTGATACAAACCAATATATCTGCAAACCCCAATGAAAAGGGATTCCTTTGAAGGTCCGTACTCTTCCATTTAGGCTCCAAATCTGAATATGGTATTGATGTGCTAATTAGCTTACACTATTATGTTGTTACTAAGCAATTCTATCAACTAGAATTTTATAGTTAAACAGAACATGAATCTAATAAGTGATGTCCTCTGCCTCGAGGAAGAAACTTTAGGGAGCAGATTTATTAGATGATCATAGAGAATAATTCACTTTTAGGTGTTAGGATAAATTGAAACTGAGTTTTGTTATGCATCTGAAAAAAAACTTGAAAAGTTAAAAGTATTTTTCCTTTGTGGCAACTCTGGTCATATAAATCGTGAGTTTAGAATCTTAACAGACGCTTTCATCAAACTATGCTATAGTGCAAATAAATGATAATATCTGGCTAATATCTGACTATTCCATTAGAGATTTCCTATGATGGTGGTTTTCATTTGTTTTATTTGATTTGTTTGTTTGTTTTTTCTAGATATGGAAGAGGAAGACAAAGGGAGAGAGGGAGGGAGAAAGAGAAAGAGAAAACTAATTTTTAGCTTTGTTCATAAACCTTCCCTTTAGTCCTCTAGCTTGTTCTTGCTTTTTTCATGCTTCTTTCTTTCAATTACCCAATTGGCACAGTTGTCTCTGAGCCATCTTTGTACAGTTTTCCCTTGTATACACCCAGGTCCCACTCTGGAACCTTGGGTAATATGGCTTCCTACTTCACTCAAAATCAGAGCACCCTGCAGAGGACACAGCACCCTCTGGAGGACACAGAACCCTGTAGAATGTGTCCTGTGTTACTTGTTTTGCACTGTCTCCAGTCAACACAATGTTCATTCTATCCCCATAACACTAGTCTGTTGTTGGGTTACCTTGCCAAATATGCTCATCCCCTGCCATCAAGACCCCTCCTCCTGAGTCTCCTCTCCATGGCCCCTCCCAGGGCTCTCTCTTGATTCACATTAGTGTCAAAGAAGGGTTAATATAACCAGAACATTTGTCTCTGATGACATTATGCATTCCCTATGCCTAATTACTTTTTATACTCTTTACAGCTTTATTTTATCCATCAATATGTAATAACACAGCTCTTTGCTGACATACTATATCGTTCATTTGTTTTCTATTATTTTCTTGTAAGTTACAGGAAAGGTGGGATTTCTAAGTTGCTTACCTCCATGTCATAATGCATCACATTCTTTACAGTATCTAATATTTAAATTATAATTGAGCATTTTAGTCGTATTTGCACAAGCTTGCTAGTGTAACAGCATCATACCGTGCACAAGTGTCTTGAGGCGACAGATTCCTGGATCTGTCGGGATGAAAGTCAAAGGAGTCATACTTAGTCAAACAGAAAAAAATGGAGAAGTTGTTTGGTACATGAACAAAAGCTCACAACTGTACACCAAAGGGAAACGTCAGTGATTCGATTTGTTTGAAAATGTATCAACCTGTCTTTTCCTGTCTCTTAAAAATTGGCAGCAATTTGCGGGGTTTTGCCTCCTCTTTTTTAAATTTCTAAAGTTTAAAGCATAATCTTCTTCTAATAACAAATGGGTTTTCATTTCTAACATACTCTTGATCTGAAAACATATAAGGTTATCTGCGCCACTGTGAACGCTTCATTTCCATGTTTGGGGTTCTGTGTTTTAAATAGTTAGGGTCTTATTGTACTTAACCTAAACCATGACTAAATACATTTTAAGTCAATATAATATTGAAACTAAGGTAATTTTAAAAATCCCATCTCTGTTCACGTTAGCTAACCCTGTCTGACTTATTTTTTGCCAATAGATGTCAGTGGTTGACTACATTAGTGAAATCATTGCAGGTTCACTTGTTTATTCCACTTTAAAAAAGGTATCTCATTCTTTAAGTTTTATTTTATTATTTCAACCCGAGAAGTGATATGCATTACAGTGTGATAGATTTGACTATAGGATCTCTTTTAAAAATTTCTATAATTTTCTGACATTATTAAAAATTTGAATTATGAAGGTACATTGAAATGATTTTAAGGATTTTAAGCGGTTGCTTTTCAAAAATAGGCTTATGTGTATTTCTTTAATCATACAGTTCTTTGACTACAAGAGGACTTTTTTGTTTTGTTGTGTTTTTGAGATGTGGCCTCATACATCGACTGATATCAAGCTTGGTATATAGACGAGGATGACCTTGGACTTCCAAATCCCCTACCTTCACTTCCTGAGTTTTGGGTTGCAAGCAGTAGCAGGCTTGATGGAATATTTTAATAAAGATCACGGACTGTCATTTGTTTATTAATTCTACACATTTAGTAGATGCCAGGAGTTTATGTTAAATACATGGTTTATTTCACTAGCAAAAGAAAACACAAGCCACAGAGTGGCATTTCCGAACTTAATGTAACAAAATCTGTGCAAACAAAAATCACAAGGCATTTTTATGAAAAAATGTTAGTCACAGACCAACTGGAAACGTGTAAAGAAGAGCTAAGCATGCAGCAGTAAAAGAAAACTTTTGGGCAATAAAGTCCAAAAATGACCAATAAATATATGAATGAATCCTTACCACTATTATTATAGAAATAATGTGCTAACCATTATACTCAGGAAAGTCTAAAAACCGTTGTCTTACCTAGGCAAGATTGCAAAATAGGATCTGATCCACCCACCACTTTTTAAGTGCTGAGGGTCAAACAAAGGGTCTTCCATATGCTGTGCTTTCTCAGCCCTTGTTTTTTTAAGACCAGGTCTCTGTGTACCTTGGATTAACTTTGAACTCATTATGTAGCTCAGACTAGCTTCATATCCTTGATCCTCCTGCCTCTGCCTGTCACACATGTGTGTCACCATGCCATCTAGAAATCTTCAATTTTATGAGAATGCAAAATGTCATTTTTGGAAAATTAGCTAAAATGTAAACATTTGCAATCCTTTCTGAGCTAATGAATGATTTCTATATCTGAATCTCACAACTATATATTGAGAGACCCTAGCCACAGATATAGATGAATAGTTTAAATACATTTTGCCAAGTCAATGACAGCTAAAACTAATGCAGAAACATGGAAACAACAAAGCTTTTAGGAGGATAGCAATTCAATGTGTTTTATGGGAAGCATCTAGAAAAATAACTTTTTTGATTTGTATGGTTTTACATAATATTGTACTGTGTTATTTGTAAACATGTTTAGTCTCTCATGCTGATTTTTACATTTAATTCTGAAACATAGCGGGTAATGTTAGGAGGGCTTAGAGTCAAATGCTAGTCTAGGGTATCAAGAGAATCTGAGAATAGCCTGGCTCAGAAAGAAAAAAATCTGATTTTCCAGTGTTCTATATATGCCATTTCCAATAAAATACTTATGTGATAATCAAATTAATAACTTTTTCACAACAACTAACAGAGAGATATTGAGACAGTTTCATCATGTTCAAAATATGATCACTATTCCAGATCCTGGATTCTTGAAGATGTTTTTACAAAATAGAGAAACATTTTCTTTTTGGTCTAACAATTGACATTTTCGATGTCTATAGCATATCAGACAGTAGACAAGATCACAGGGAGAGAACAATAAGTGGAATATAGAATTTGTGATCATCATGCACTAAAGTAGCAAAGCTTCATACCTAAGTGCTTTTAAACTCCTTTCATAAGCAAGTGTGCCAACATAGAAGCAATTGCTTTGCTTTTTCCCCCTTGTAACAAAGCATATTGAAGAAACAAATCTTGTTATCCATTTGTTCTGAATCTTCAGTACTACATATCTTCCTTATATTTAGCATAATACTCATTTAACTCTATTGATTGTGATTTATACATATAACTTCCCAAGTTCCCAGGTCTGCTTCTCAGTAGATGTTTATTTTTGTGTGGTTTGCTATGCATACATTTCCTTGCCCCTAATAAAAACCTTTCTTTAAGGTCTAATTCTGTCTGTGTCTCAGATTTCCCCCATGGATACACGTTATAGTCAGGATTTTTCTTGCTTTTTAATTCTACTTGTTGAAGGAAATGAACCAAATTACGACTCTGAGATAGTAATATTTTGGGGGATATTCTCTCTTTCCTGAGTTCCCCTGAATTACCAAGCTGAATATTATTCATGCTGAACCTGAAAGGATAAGAAGGTGTGACTTTAAGTTGCCAGCACCCTTTTGTCATCCTGGAACAGTTGTGATAACTTTTGTTTCTTATTCTTTCTAACAAAGAAAGTGCCCTTAGATGAATTGTTGTTTTTGTTTTTGTTTTTGTTTTTGTTTTTCTATTTCTGATGTCTGTGTATCTTAGAAAGCATGTTAATATATTTGGTGACTAGAGGCTAGTGAGCACAGACTAACACTCCATCACTAACCTATAGCTTGGCTCCACAAAGATGATACTCCACAATGGTCAGGAAAACCTGATCCAGATGCTAAAAGGAGTGGTATATTTAGGAAATTACTCTTTTTATGGAGACAGACAAAACCTTTTTAATTTATAAAGGGTCCACATAATTTATCCTCTTCTTGTCTCTTTTACAACTCTGAAAAAGTCAGGACCACTATTGTTTGGAACTAACATTCAGATGATGGCTGAATTTCTTCTCTTTCCCTTTATAGAAACTATCTGAGAGAGACTTTACATTGATTCTAGGTACTCTTAACAGTAACTTAAGGACTCTGTATTCTTGAGCAGAGATCATGAATGCCTTTCAAGCTTGCTCCCAATCTGGATTTTAAAAATACAGTATGGCTTTATACATTAAGAAAATGAATCTGAGTTTACAGCAGAGCAACTTTCCTTTCTATTTCATCAGAACACTAACCTCTCCTCTCTCCCTTGACCTGTTATAAATTCCCAAAATTTATTTCCTGTTATTGCCCTCATTAGCTATCACTTGTTCGTGTATCTACTCCATGGAATAGGGTAAGGCCACTTCTATCTACATGCAAGAGGTTACTTTAGATTATGAAAGAAGCTTAAACCATTATGTAGCTTTTGGGAAAGATAAAAACTTTTATCTCTTTGACTAAGTGATTGCCAATTTGTTCTGTCTGTCAGACAAGTTTGAAGCAGAAGACTGGTGTCTACCACTTAGAATGAAGGGCTTCTCACTTTGATACATCTTACTGATAAGATTAGAAGGGAACTCAAATAATTCCAAGAATGCTACCTGGGTTACAGATAAATATAGCCAGGGCCTGGAACAGCAGATTTGGATAAACTTGAATCAGTCCTGCACTGGGATCTAGTCTTGAGGGGGTTTAAGTCAGCCAGCTTTTGCTTTTATTTCATGCCCTCTACAGATGCTGAACTGAGAGACTCAAGGAAGATTAGGCTTCCCTCCATCAGTCTCTCCCAACTGCTTGTGCCTTACAGATGTGGATGGATGCCATCTTCAGGATCCCCACAGCTTGTCTCTTGGAAAAATTAGAGCAAATTAACCTCCATTGAATTAGGAAAAAAACATTTTCTCCACCTGTGAATCTTTTCTGTAAAGAGAACAGAGAAGTCCAAGGGAATTCCTAACGTCCAGCTTTTCTTTTACCTGTGATGTTATTTAGAGCTCACTAAAGTCTATCTGCAAGGTGGAGTTAGCCAACCATGATACAGAATTTGAAACAGAATCTCCCTTAAAAGCCCTTGCTCATAGAAATTCAATTTCACAAGAAACACTCCAACCTCCTAAAAGTTCAAAAGCCTAGATCTCTGAACATCCTCACTGCCCTTGCTCAAACAAAGAGAAATGATAGAACCTTGTTCTGTGCAAGAGGAAGGGTACTTGTTACACTAGTCAGGCTGTCTGACTCCATCTTCAGACACAGAAACACAGACTATGAGTGCAGGATTTCAAGCAGATCCCCACCCCAAGACTTGTCAGGAAGGGTTAGACACTTGTAGAGATACATAGCCCTGCCACCTTGATCATGAATACAGATTGCTACACAATGCCCTTAATGCTTAAGGAAACCATAGGGCAACCTTTGAAAAATCAAATGGTCTGCTTTTATTGTACTCTAAAAGGAAAGAGAATGTTGTCTGTCTCCTGTCAGTCCCTATTCCCAATGCTAATTTCAGAAGATAAAACTCATTTGGACATATCTATCCAGGTGGTAAGGAGGACAGGTGTTTTGGGGATCCAGACAGTTGTCACAGGACTCAACAGCATGTTTCCTAGTCACTGTAAGCTACTGAGTTCAGTTTAACAGAAAAGCAAATGCATTTTATGCACATGTCTCTTGTCCTGTGCTGTTTAAGCTAAGAAGCTGGCTCTAAATATAGGATTTGTTTCTTCCACATCTGACTAAGACATGTTTGTCCAAAAATGTTCACCAAAGTTCCTGTCCTGGGTCAGGCTGATCGCCTGACTTTGTGACTAGGAACAGGAGAACAACAACTCAAGAATAAAGGCATTGTGTCCTTAAGGATAGCTAATGGGTGGACTATTTCCAGCACAAGTTATCACTCATCTCATGAGAGAGAAATGCCTATAGTAAAAATGACTAATGTTCTCATCCATGGAAAAGTCTTCCTGCCCAGGAGCTTGTCAACCAGTAACTGCAATATAATAGTTTTGACAAGGCTTCTTTTGTTTATTCGAGGGAAGATTGTAAATATAGATTGAAAAGTATTTTGCTATGCATCTGCTGATTTTCTTAATTTGCTACTAAAACTTACTTAAAATCAAAAGTCATGTTCATGTTAGATCATTCTATGGACTATACAAACTATGAAATAGATTAAAAATTAAATCAACAAAGTGCAATTGTCCTCAATAACTTTGATACATATTTTAGGGGAGTCATGAGTTCATTTTTATTAGGTCCCACCAGAAATACTTGATAGGTTTCAAGGTGGGACTAGAGAGAGAGAAAATGAATTTTTGTTTCCCCAGAGTAAGCTTTGGCAAAAACAGAAATTGCATTTGTGATTGGGATATTATAAAGAGGGAATACACAGTGTTGAATTCCCCAAGAAACATAAAAAGTTCTACAACAAATTGTAAATGTACTTACTAAATTCCTACAAATGTTATTATGGCTTTTAAAAAATCTTATTTTAAAAAATAAAATATGTTCCTTAAGAAAAAGATTTTGGGATATAAAAATGAGACTATTCTAATCTATCTGTCTCTCTTTAGAGAACAGATAAGGATTAAGATATCTACATGCTTTTCCAGAATGGGGAAGAAATCTGGACAACTCATGCAAGTTACAAGTGTCTGAATAAGTCATTTAGAGTATGTGAAAAATGAGACCTAATTTAGGCATTAACTTAAAAATGTAAGCCTATAAGCTTCTCTCCCCCTTCATTCTCCTTTCTTCTTTTCTTCTCTGGTCATGTTTTAATGGCCCTCAAGCCTGAATACTCAGTCATACTTGAGTCTTCCTCTGACAGGTTACATAGTCTATGACACAGCTGGTGACAAAGCAGACAGAAAGGTGGATCCTGGTCATTGGGATTGGCTTATCTGTTTGGTGCCACCATAGTCTTTCATAGAGCTCCCTTACATCATGTGTAGGAGTTGGACACACATTGATAGCTCTTCAAATTGATGTATCCGTGGGAAAATGTTGTTGAAGTACCTTACTCAGCTATTAATGTACTCTGCCTTCAATTCCTTACTCTCAATGTCCTGTAGTTATTCTAACTGCTATCATAAAATGCAACTAAATAGCCAGATTCCTTTGGAAGAGGTGTCTGAAAAGAATATAGAAAAGTTATCTCTCCTCACCCTTTCAATAATATTTAAAAAGGAAAAAATATTTAATTCCACAGTGCTTATAGAATGCTCATTTTCATATACTCATTACATAAATAGTTATGAACAAACAAATCTCCCAGCCCTGTTCAGACTGAAATTGTTACTGCAGTGAGCACCAGACACTGAACTCAGATTCTCCCCGTAGTTCTATCTAATAAAACTGAATATGCCATTACAATGGGTAAGGTGGCAGACTGGCTGCTGTCTTTGTGCAAGCTGGTGAAGAAGAATCAGAATAAGGAAACAACTGGTTATTCCAAAGAGAGGAAGAGAAAAACCTTTGTGATTTTCAGGAATCACAGCATCCCTGAAAATTGTGGCCAAATGGCCAGTATCACTTGGAAAAGAAGCCTGACAGAACAGAGCTTCACCTGTACAGTCCCTGCCCAGCATGGAGGATTCAAAGCAGAATAGCTTCAAGGCTGTAATGCAGAAAGAGAGGGTATTATTCAGATCCCATAATCCTCAAACTCAAATTTTGGTGAGCTTGTGATTCTTTTGTCAAGATGAGTCAGCAGTAAAGAATGATATCATTCCGTTACTCTGTGTGACTATGATGGCCAGGGCAAAGCACTATCTTGAGAGCGAAACTGTTGTTTTAAACTGAGTGAGCTATCTCAGATACCTGAAAGCAAGGGCATCCACAAGACAGTGTCTGTCTGAACTTAATCTGACACAGCCATGCCAGGGTGATAACTATATAGAAAACAGAAGGGACAGAAGTTGACAAAATAAAAGATTCAGCTGGCTTAAGGCTCATTTTCAACAGTGAAATGCTTAGAAGGAAAGCTAATCTTCCCCTCAATTGCCAGAACCAACCTAGACCAAGAAGAACCCTGGGGTTCAATCACCCTGACCACAACTCATTGGATGGGTTAATATCTGGATTCATCTATAAGTTATTTATTGTGGTGGAGCCTGAGTAGTTTAAAGTTCCATGTATGTATAGTAGTGGTGGTGGTGGTGGTGGTGGTGGTGGTGGTGATGGTGGTGGTGGTGGTGGTGGTGGTGTGTGTGTGTGTGTGTGTGTGTGTGTGTGTGTGTGTGTGTGTGTGTGTTGTATGCTTTTGTGTGAGTGGGCGAGTGCAAGTTCATGCAGAATCCATAAAAGGAAGTTGATTTTTTTCCTCTTATTCTCTGCTTTATTCCTTTAACACAGGGTCTCTGACTGAACTGGAGGTGACCATCTGGACTAGCTCCATAACCAGCAACCTCCCAGGATCTCACTATCTCTGCCTCATGCTCCCAGTGCTCCAGTACTTAAGTTTCAGTAATAGAAACTACAGCTGTGCCTGCTTCTTAAGTGATTCCTATCCTTGCACAGCCTAAGTTCTGACCTATTATACCATCTCACTATTTCCTATTATCATTTGTTATTCCACTTCTTGCATTTATCAGATTTTATTTATGTATTTTCATTATTAGACAATTAAGTTTTCTTATATTTTCATTTTTATGTCATTTTGAAATTTTTCTTTCTTTTTTTTTTTTTTTTTGTTGGTTTTTCGAGACAGGGTTTCTCTGTGTAGCCCTGGCTGTCCTGGAACTCACTCTGTAGACCAGGCTGGCCTCGAACTCAGAAATCCGCCTGCCTCTGCCTCCCGAGTGCTGGGATTAAAGGCGTGCGCCACCACGCCTGGCTTTGAAATTTTTCTATCTGAAGTACTATGGTAATATTTTGTTGTTTCAAAAAATCCCATATTTTAATATTATTTATTTTTATTTCATTTGTGTAGTTTTGATTTTCAGCTTTCTCATTATTGGAAGATTATTCTTTGCTCTTTAAGTTTCTCTTTTATTTTTAATGTTTTTAAATCTCTTGGCCTTTTCTATTCTTTTCCAACACATTTATTTCCCCTCTATTTTATTTTGATTAAATTTGCTTATCTTTTCTCTCTCTCTCCCCCTATCTTTCTTTCTCTCTTACTTTATTTCTCTCTCTTTCTCTCTTTTTTCTTTCTTTCTTTCTTTTTTAGCATGGTATTTTTTTTTAATTTAATTTTATTTTAATTAGGTATTTTCTGCATTTACATTCCCAATGCTATCCCAAAAGCGCCCCATCCCCCCAATCCCCTACCCACCCACTACCACTTCTTGGACCTGACATTCCCCTGTACAGAGGCATATAAAGTTTGCAAGGCCAATGGGACTCTCTTTCCACTGATGGATGACTAGGCCATCTTCTGATGCATATGCAGCTAGAGACAAAAGCTCTGGGGGGTACTGGTTAGTTCATATTATTGTTCCACCTATAGGGTTGCAGACACCTTCAGCTCCTTGGATACTTTCTCTAGCACCTCCATTGGGGGCCCTGAGATCCATCCAATAGCTGACTGTGAGCATCCACTTCTGTGTTTGCTAGGCCCCGGCATAGACTCACAAGAGACAGCTCTATCAGGATCCATTCAGCAAAATCTTCCTAGTGTGTGCAATGGTGTGAGCATTTGGAGGCTGACTATGGGATGGATCCCTGGGTATGGCAGTCTCTAGATGGTCCATCCATTCGTATCAGCTCCAAACTTTGCCTCTGTAACTCCTTCCATGGGTGTTTTATTCCCAATTCTAAGAAGGGGCAAAGTGTCCACACTTTGGTCTTCATCTTCTTGAGTTTCATGTGTTTTGCAAATTGCATCTTGTATCTTGGGTATTCTAAGTTTCTGGGCTAATATCCACTTATCAGTGAGTACATATTGTGTGATTTCTTTTGTGATTGGGTTACCTCACTCAGGATGATGCCCTCCAGGTCCATCCATTTGCCTAGGAATTTCATAAATTCATTCTTTTTAATAGCTGAGTAGTACTCCATTGTGTAAATGTACCACATTTTCTGTATCCATTCCTCTGTTGAGGGGCATCTGGGTTTTTTTCCAGCTTCTGGCTATTATAAATAAGGCTGCTATGAACATAGTGGAGCATGTGTCCTTCTTACCGGTGTGAACATCTTCTGGATATATGCCCAGGAGAGGTATTGCGGGATCCTCCGGTAGTACTATGTCCAATTTTCTGAGGAACTAGCAGAGTGATTTCCAAGTGGTTGTACAAGTTTGCAATCCCACCAACAATGGAGGAGTGTTCCTCTTTCTCCACATCTTCACCAGCATTGCTGTCACCTGAATTTTTGACCTTAGCCATTCTGACTGGTGTGAGGTGGAATCTCAGGGTTGTTTTGATTTGCATTTCACTGATGATTAAGTATGCTGAACATTTTTTTCAGGTGCTTCACAGCCATTCCATATTCCTCAGGTGAGAATTCTTTGTTTTAGCTCTGAGCTCAAAGTTTTAATGGGGTTATTTGATTTTCTGGAGTCCACCTTCCTGAGTTCTTTATATATATTGGATATTAGTCCCCTATGTGATTTAGGATAAAGGTCCTTTCCCAATCTGTTGGTGGCCTTTCTGTCTTATTGACAGTGTCTTTTGCCTTAGAGAAGCTTCGCAGTTTTATGAGGTCCCATTTGTCAATTCTAAATCTTACAGCACAAGTCATTGCTGTTCTATTCAGGAATTTTTCCCCTGTGCCCACATCTTCGAGGCTTTCCCCCCCTTTCTCCTCTATAAGTTTGAGTGTCTCTGGTTTTATGTGGAGTTCCTTGATCCACTTAGATTTGACCTTAGTACAAGGAGATAGGAATAGATATATTCGCATTCTTCTTCATGATAACTGCCAGTTGTGCCAGCACCATTTGTTGAAAATGCTGTCTTTTTTCCACTGGATGGTTTTAGCTCCCTTGTCAAAGATCAAGTGACCATAGATGTGCGGGTTCATCTCTGGGTCTTCAATTCTATTCCATTGGTCTACTTGTCTGTCTCTATACCAGTACCATGCAGTTTTTATCACAATTGCTCTGTAGTACAGCTTTAAGTCAGGCATGGTGATTCCACCAGAGGTTGCTATCCTAGGTTTTTTGTTATTCCAGATGAAGTTGAAGATTGCCCTGTCTAATTCGTTGAAGAATTGAGTTAGAATTTTGATGGGAATTGCATTCAATCTGTAGATTGCTTTTGGCATGTTAGCCATTTTTACTGTATTGATCCTGTCCATCCATGAGCATGGGAGATCTTTCCTTCTTCTGAGATCTTTAATTTCTTTCTTCAGAGACTTGAAGTTCTTATCATACAGACCTTTCACTTCCTTAGAGTCACGCCAAGGTATTTTATATTATTTGTGACTATTGAAAAGGGTGTTGTGTCCCTAGTTTCTCTCTCAGCCTGTTTATCCTTTGTGTAGAGAAAGGACATTGACTTGTTTGAGTTAATTTTATATCCAGCTACTTCACTGAAACTGTTTGTGAGGTTTAGGTGTTCTCTGGTGGAATTTTTAGGGTCACTTATATATACATTATCATATCATCTGCAAAACTGATATTTTGACGTCTTCCTTTCCAATTTGTATTCCCTTGATCTCCTTTTGTTGTCGAATTGCTCTGGCCAGGACATCAAGTACAATGTTGAATAGGTAGAATGAAAGTGGACAGTCTTGCCTAGTCCCTGATTTTGGTCGGATTGCTTCCAGCTTCTCTCCATTTACATTAATGTTGGCTACTGGTTTGCTGTAGATTGCTTTTACCATGTTCAGGTATAGGCCTTGAATTCCTGATCTACCCAAGACTTTTATCATGAATGGGTGTTAGATTTTGTCAAATCCCTTCTCTGCATCTAACGAGATGATCATGTGGTTTTGATCTTTGAGTTTGTTTATATAATGGATTATGTTGATCGATTTTTGTATATTAAACCTTCCCTGCATCCCTGGACTGAAACCTACTTGGTCAGGATGGATAATTGTTTTGATGTGTTCTTGGATTTGGTTAGTGAGAATTTTATTATTTTTGCATCGATATTCATAAGGGAAATTGGTCTGAAGTTCTCAATCTTTTTTGGGTCTTTCTGTGGTTTCGGTATCAGAGTAAGTGTGGCATCATAGAATGAGTTGGGTAGAGCACCTTCTGTTTCTATTTTGTGGAATAGTTTGTGAAGAACTAGAATTAGATTTTCTTTGAAGGTCTGATAGAACTCTGCACTAAACCCATCTCGTCCTGGGCTTGTTTTTGGTTGGGAAACTATTAATGACTGCTTCTATTTCTTTAGGGGATATAGGACTGTTTAGATCATTAACCTGATCCTAATTTAACTTTGTTTCCTGGTATCTGTCTAGGAAGTTGTCCATTTCATCCAGGTTTTCCAGTTTTGTTGAGTATAGCCTTTTGTAGAAGGATCTGATGGTGTTTTGGATTTCTTCAGGATCTGTTGTTAAGTCTCGCTTTTCATTTCTGATTTGGTTAATTAGGATGCAGTCTCTGTGCCCTTTAGGAACTCTCAATTCTGAATATCTATGTTCCAAATGCAAGGGCAGCCACATTAATTAAAGAGACTTTGAGTCGGGCTAAGGGTTTATCTTTGTTCTTGATTTTCTCAAAGAATCAGCTCCTTGTTTGGTTGATTCTTTGAATAGTCCTTCTTTTTTCCACTTGGTTGATTTCACCCCTGAGTTTGATTATTTCTTGCCATCTACTCCTCTGGGTGAATTTGCTTCCCTTTGTTCTAGAGCTTTTAGGTGTGTTGTCAAGCTGCTAGTGTGTGCTCTCTCTAGTATTTTTTTGGAGGCACTCAGAGCTATGAGTTTTCCTCTTAGAAATGCTTTCATTGTGTCCCATAAGTTTGGGTATGTTGTGGCTTCATTTTCATTAAACTCTAAAAAGTCTTTAATTTCTTTCTTTATTCCTTCCTTGACCAAGGTATCATTGATAAGAGGGCTGTTCAGTTTCTACGAGAATGCTGGCTTTCTATTATTTATGTTGTTATTGAAGATCAGCCTTAATCCATGGTGATCTGACAGTATGCATGGGACAATTTCAATATTATTGTATCTGTTGAGGCCTGTTTTGTGACCAATTATATGGTCAGTTTTGGAGAAGGTACCATGAGGTGCTGAGAAGAAGGTATATCCTTTTGTTATAGGATAAAATGTTCTGTAGATATCTGTTAAATCCATTTGTTTCATAACTTCTGTTAGTTTCACTGTGTCCCTGTTTAGTTTCTGTTTCCACGATCTGTCCATTGATGAAAGTGATGTGTTGAAGTCTCCCACTATTATTGAGTGAGGTGCAATGTGTGCTTTGAAGTTTACTAAAGTCTCTTTAATGAATGTGGCTGCCCTTGCATTTGGAACATAGATATTCAGAATTGAGAGTTCCTCTTGGAAGATTTTACCTTTGATGAGTATGAAGTGCCCCTTCTTGTCTTTTTTGATAACTTTGGGTTGGAAGTTGATTTTATTTGATATTAGAATACCTACTCCAGCTTGTTTCTTCAGACCATTTGCTTGGAAAATTGTTTTCCAGCCTTTCACTATGAAGTAGTGTCTGTCTTTTTCCCTCAGATGGGTTTCCTGTAAGCAGCAAAATGTTGGGTCCTCTTTGTGTAGCCCGTCTGTTAGTCTATGTCTTTTTATTGGGGATTTGAGTCCATTGATATTAAGAGATATTAAGGAAAAGTAATTGTTGCTTCCTATTATTTTTGTTGTTAGATTTGGCAGTCTATTCTTGTGGGGCTGTTTTCTTTTAGGTTTGTTGAAGGATTACTTTCTTGCTTTTTCTAGGGCATGGTTTCCATCCTTGTATTGTTTTTTCTGTTATTATCCTTTGAAGGGGTGGATTCGTGGAAAGATAATGTGTGAATTTGGTTTTGTCATGGAATACTTTTGTTTCTCCATCTATGGTAATTGAGATTTTGGTTGGGTATAGCAGCCTGGACTGGTATTTGTGTTCTCTTAGTGTCTGTATAACATCTGTCCAGGATCTTCTGGATTTCATAGTCTTTAGTGAAAAGTCTGGTGTAATTCTGATAGGCCTGCCTTTATATGTTACTTGACCCTTTTCCCTGACTGCTTTTAATATTCTATCTTTATTTAGTGCATTTGTTGTTCTGATTATTATGTGTCGGGAGGTATTTCTTTTCTGGTCCAGTCTATTTGGAGTTCTGTAGGCTTCTTGTATGTTCATGGGCATGTCTTTCTTTAGGTTTGGGAAGTTTTCTTCTATAATTTTGTTGAAGATATTTGCTGGCCCTTTAAGTTGAAAATCTTCATTCTCATCTACTACTATTATCTGTAGGTTTGGTCTTCTCATGGTGTCCTGGATTTCCTGGATGTTTTGAGTTAGGATCTTTTTGCATTTTGTATTTTCTTTGATTGCTATGCTGATGTTCTTTATGGAATCTTCTGCACCTGAGATTTTCTCTTCCATCTCTTGTATTCTGTTGCTGATGCTGGTATCTATGGTTCCAGATTTCTTTCCTAGGGTTTCTAACTCCAGAGTTGCCTCACTTTGGGTTTTCTTTATAGTGTCTACTCCCTCTTTAGGTCTTGGATGGTTTTATTCAATTCCATCACCTGCTTGGTCGTGTTTTCCTGCAATTCTTTAAGGGATTCTTGTGTTTCCTCTGTAAGGCCTTCTACCTGCTTAGCAGTGTTCTCCTGTATTTCTTTAAGTGAGTTATTAAAGTCCTTCATGATGTCCTCTACCATCATCATGAGATATGCTTTTAAATCTGGGTCTAGCTTTTCAGGTGTGTTGGGGTGCCCAGGACTGGCTGAGGTGGGAGTGCTGGTTTCTGATGATGGTGATTTGTCTTGGTTTCTTTTAGTAAGATTGTTAAGTTTGCCTTTCCCTATGAGGTAATCTCTGGAGTTTGTTGTTATAGTTGTCTCTTGTTAGAGCTTGTTCCTCTTGTGATTCCATTAGCCTCTGTCAGCAGACCTGGAAGACTAGCTCTCTCCTGAGTTTCAGTGGTTCGAGCACTCGGCAGGCAAGCTCTCCTCTTGCCAGGAAGGTGTACAGATATCTGATGTTTGGATCTGCCTCCTGGCAGAAGATGAAGGCCCGAAACAGGGCTTGTCCCAGAATCTGTGTAGTTTCTGTAGTCCACACTCTCACCTGTGCAGACTAGTCTCTGCAGAATCCCAGAACCAAGATTGCTCCCCCAGATGCTGTTGCAAAGCCCTCCGAGGAGTGCGGGGCGGAAATCTCTCCTCTGGCAGGGAAGGTACCTGGATGTCCGGAACATTAAAGGAGGTCTGCCTCAAAAGCTGTGTGGCTTCTGCCTGTCCCAGAAGCTGTAAGCTTCTGTAGTCCACACTCTGACCTGTGCAGACTAGTCTTGGTGGAATCCCGGAACCAAGATCTCTTTCTTTCTTTCTTTTTTTCTTTCTTTTTTTCTTTCTTTTTTTCTTTCTTTCTTTCTTTCTTTCTTTCTTTCTTTCTTTCTTTCTTTTCTTTCTCTCTCTCTCTCTCTCTCTCTCTCTCTCTCTCTCTCTCTCTCTCTCTCCCTCTCTCTGTCTTTCTTTCTTTCTTTCTTTCTTTCTTTCTTCCTTCCTTTTTTCTTTCTTCCTTCCTTTTTTCTTTCTTTCTTTCTTCCTTTCTTTCTTTCTTTCTCTCTTTTGGAGGTAAAAGTTTTTTAACTAAGCATCAATTCTGTGAATTTCAATCACAAATCATAATACACAGTAATAGAAATAAAGAAAAATATTGTACATAGTGATTTTTCTTGATATGTTTGAAGAGGAAAAGTTTACCTCTGTATTTAAAGTTGAAGCCAAGATTTTTGATGAAAGAGAAAATATTAGAGAGGTCTCATTTGTAGCAGAATTTAAGAAAGGATTTACTCCAAACAAAGCCATACCCAGATAAGTTTCCAATAACATCAAATGAAAGCTGCTGTAATGTGGTCAAAGGGCCATGGTTTCACCCCACACTGGTAGCCACACTTGGCAGTGCCATTCATGTGGTACTGGTTATAGAATACTGAAAGATACACAAGTAAAAGCATTGTAGAGTCTTCATTCATGTCTGAGCAGAGCAGCTGAAGCCAGTCATGCTTGGCCATTGTGTGAAGATATAAAAGTGAAGCCTGGATCCTGTAGGAGACCTCGCATGTTGCCAGAGCCATGGGACATCTGCCAAGGAGAGTTGCACATATGGAGTGGAACCAATCCCTAAAATAGAAGTATATTGCAGGCACCAAAGGTGGAATGTCAGACAGGTAAGCCCTTTCTTTCTTTGACACTAGACATGGAGATAAAGGAATTGGAAATTACGTGCTTGGTTTGGTCTCTGTTGGTATAGTTTATCCTTATTGTGACCCAATTTCTCCTACTTAGAATGGCAATGTATAGTCTGTAACATTGTTTTTTGAAAGTATGTAATTTGCTTTTGGTTTATAGAAGGGTTACAGTTAAGTGACTGTCATGTGTCTGAGAAGTGATTTTGAACTTTGGACTTTTAAATAGTGTTGAAACTAAAAGACTAAATGCAGTTTGCATTATAATACAGCCATGAGGCTAAGGGAATCTGGAAGAGGAGTGTGGTGATTTTAAATGAGAGTGGCCTTCACTGAGTCATATGTTTGAATTCTTGGTACCCAACTGGGAAAACTATTTAGACATTTTTAGAAGGTATGGCCTTTTTGGAGGAGGTATATTACTAGTAAAAAAAATTATGGAATTTCAAAAGATTTATTCCTAGTGTGTCTTTTGCCTCTTCCTTGTGGATTGAGGTGTGAGTACTCAGCCCATAGCTCCATCTACCTGCCACTATTCTTTCAATTCATCATTCTAGACTCTAACCTTCTGGAGCCATAAGCCCAATTAAACGTTTACTCTTATAAGTTGCCTTGGTGTATTAGTGAAGGTTTTCTAGAGTCACAGAACATATGGAATGACTGACTTTCTCTATATATGACTTATAGGAATTATTTATTGGCTGAATCCCAGGTAATTAAAAAATTGGTAGGTGTAAATGTAAAATTCAAGAATCTAGTAGTTGCTCAATCCTACAAGATTGGGTGTTGAGACATTGTTCTTCTGTATATGCTGGAATCCTGAAGATATAGCCTCTAATGCCAGTGAAGAAACAGATGTGCTTGTAAGGCAAGAACAAGCAGACTAAGAACAAAAACTTCCTCCTTCTATGTCCTCATATAGACTTTCAACAGAAGGCATGGCCCATGTTAAAGATATGTCTTTCTGCTGTAAGATCTGTATCAAAGATGTGTATCTTCTAAATCAAAGGTCTGATTACAAGTGGGCTCATCTACTTCTAACCAAGCTCAGTGACAGAAAAATAAAGAACCATCTATATATGATATATACACACACATATAAGTTGGGTGCAGCTAGCACTCTCAACGACTGCCTCCAGTTAATTACTTCTTCCAGAAAGACAACACATCCCATTCCTCCCCAATGTTACTAAATAGAGACTAAGCATCCAAATGCCTGAACCTATGGTTTAATTTCTTATGTAAAACACACACAAACACATGAATACACACACACACACGCATACACACACACACACATGCATGCACACGCATACACTAATATATATGAAAGTAATTACATATATAATACATACACTAATATATATGAAAGTAATTACATATATAATACATATATATGAAAAGTTGAAGTAAGCCTATTGTTAAAAATAGTTTAATATTTCATTTTACTAATATCTGGATTCATACAATGTTTCATATAAAATAAAGTAGAAATAATTGTTTCAAGATATAAATTATTCTTTTATATTCAGCTACAGTCATAGTGCAACATTCTGGAACCTAGCAAACTTAAATTTTGTCAGAAGAAAAGTAAAGAAATTTAATGGTCAAGACCTTGTCATAGAATATTTTTTTCTTAGAGTACTCTAAAATTTGAGTTGGTGAACTTGTCACTCCTAAAAGGCAATGGGGAAACCAAGTAGAAAAGAGATGCTTAAAACCACTGAAAGGATAAACTAATAAAAAGCATATAGCCTAAGCATCTGACTTTTCTATAGCAGAATTGAATGTTGCAGTCATGTCACTGGGCGTGAAGTCATGACAGGAGTTCATATCTTAATTCTGGTACCTCTGGCTGAATGACATTAAAGAGGGGACTGACATATCTGAATTTCAGTTTACATATTAATTGGAGATTAATATCATAGAATAATACTTCAAGTTCTGAATAGATGCATGCATCAGAAAATGTTTTAAAAGTGAACATCCTATTCTCTTTTGTTGGTATAATAAAAGCTGAATCAAAGCCTATCACAAATGGAGAAAGTTTGCATGGTGAGCTCTTTAGCTCTTCTCCTAACTCAGCTCTAACATTTAACTCCTGATAAGTTTTGCTTGCACACAGCTACTTAATAGGAACAATACCATGCATAATTTGGCAAGACTTGGGGAAATTAAAAAGGCCTATAACAATGGAGATTATTATACTGTTTTCAAAACCCTTGCATATATATATATATATATATATATATATATAGAGAGAGAGAGAGAGAGAGAGAGGGTGTCTTCCAAGCAGAACATCAAGACAATTATAAATTAAAAGAAAAGAAAATTCAACACAAGATTGTAATTTCTAATTTATTTGATAATAAGAAATGTGACTTCCTTATCTTCAAACATGTTAGATTGTAATAATACCAGTACTACAGGTGATAACTCAAAGTGATTGTCTGTTACACACAGAATCTTTAGAAATCTTTAGATAATGAAGTCATATTTGTGGTTCATTAAACTCAATGCTTGTCTCTAACACTGGTATTAAGTAGTAATTTTGAAGATTCATATTCTCTCAAAGTCACCCATTATGTCCTCAAAAACCTAATTGTAATCCTCTGAAGAACCGTAGTATTCTTTTAAAATAGCCCGTTAAAAATACAACACCTATTAGTTCACAAAGAGTATGATAAAGTATTAGCTTTGTAGGTTGGATATACTATATGCTATTGTTTTCTTTCTTTTTCATGTAAGGTCACCTCATTTTTCCCTTTTTCATTCTGTTAAGATCTAAGGTTTATCCCTATTTTTTGTACATAAACTGCTCAGTTTAAGATGCTTTCTTTTAAGGGCTAAATGAAGTTCTATTTCTTATTGTTCATGATAGTATAAATCTTTATAGCCAGAGAACCATACTGCATTCATAAATTAAGATATGCTAAAACAAGGTCTCTTCTTCTTGTCCAGGAGAAATCAATAGTTTTGAAGTACATCAACATGTATTTATTATTTAGATAGTTTTTCTTTCAAATCTCCTGTGTATTTATGTTCAACATTTACAGAGCTTCATGATATCTTCCTAAAAATGTTTTTTTTTCTGTTATTTATTTTCTATTTTTTCTTTAGAAGTCAGTTTGGGTGTTAGTTTTCAAATTGCCCTATAAAACTTCCTCTCTTTATTGATAGAAATCTGATTTTTTGCTATGGGTCTTTCTTAACTATCCTTGCAACTAGTGCAGTAATGAGGTCGGACTTTAGCTAAACATTGGTATTTGTTACATTTCTGCTGATGCAATAAAACCCATGTTCCAGAGAGCTTATGGAAGAATTTATTATGGTAGATGGTTCCAGAGGCATGACAACAGGTGGCAGAAATGATGGCAGGAGAGAGAGGCTGAAAGATCATATTTTCACCTGAAAATATTAAGCAGAGAGAATGAACTGGAAGTTGGGTGCAGCTAGCACTCTCAACGACTGCCTCCAGTTAATTACTTCTTCCAGAAAGACAACACATCCCATTCCTCCCCAATGTTACTAAATAGAGACTAAGCATCCAAATGCCTGAACCTATGGTTTAATTTCTTATGTAAAACACACACAAACACATGCATACACACACACACACGCATACACACACACACACATGCATGCACATGCATACACTAACCCTAACTGTAACCCTAACCATCTCTCTCTAGATAGATAGATAAATAGATAGTTAGATACAGAGATACAGAGATAGAGATATATAGATATATGTGTGACTGTGTGTATGTGTATGTGTGTGTGTATATGTATACAGTGTGTGTGAATGTGTAATGTTAGTTAATTGTACTTCTTAATTTTATGAGAAACCTCCTTTCTCTAAATTGTCTGTCATTCTTTTATATTGGTAAACCTCTGAATGTAACAGGCTAAGAGGCACAAAATAGTCAAAGTACATCTGGATAGTATACAACAGGATTTTCATGGGTGTTGATGAGTTATCAATGAAGCTCTGTTATGTCAAGTCACTGATTTTTGGAACATCTTGGTTTGAGTAATAAATTAGGATTAGTCTGAGGAAAAGAGTAGATGGGATGATTATAAATTAAAAGAAAATTATTTTTTCTATATTGGCACATCCATTGGTATCATTATTATTCAGGACTTGTTCAGGAAATTGTGTTGGTGTGACTTTATTGTTGTGGTCTTTCAGAAATTTCTAGGAAACGCAGTATCACAGTACAATTTACTGGTTCTATGACTCTTCAAAGCTCATCTTCTATAATAATTCCTGAGTCCTAGGTATAGGAACTATGTCTGGGCAACTGAGACATTGCTGTCAGGTGGAGAACCCAGTAGCTGTTCAGTCCATGTGGTTGGGTTCTTCAACAGTCCCCGTCTACTGCTGAAATACTGGAAGATTCCTAAGGAACTTTTGATCTTCAGTTTAAATTGAAATCCTAAACCATCGGTTTTCATCTCATCAAAGCAATATATAAGGAGTACTAGAATCAGAAAGTGAGATGATCTTGCTGGTGAGTGTTGAGGCGAGCTGAAAATCAACAAATGAAACCATTTTGATATTATAACAATATACAAATCCTCATGTCTACAAGTCATTGTGCTCAAGAAGTGATTGAATCGAATATGCAGGAATGAAGTTGTAATAAAGAAAAGATGAACAAGTCAAAAGTCATTCCCTTCACATGAATACTTTGTTAAAATGGTGTAGTGATGGCTACTACACTGAATAGAGAACAGATTGAAAACCACTTTAACCTTTTGTGTGGAGGAAATGAATGTGAATACTTTTATTATTTTGTTATTAAACTATTTTGTTGGGGGATAAATGCATGTTTTAATTTGAAGTTAATTAAAAATTATGCGATACTGTTTGAGCATATCTCATAAGTATGTTACTGCTTATCCAAATTTGATTTCATAATTTTCATGATCATAATAGAAATTATTGCTATTCGTCTTATCATCCTTTTTTCTCTTGTCTTCCTTCTAGTGTGACGTCTTTTAGATAATTATATCTTCAGAACATACCTATATTCTCCTATCAAGTGTTATTTGGTATCTGTAAGTAAATGTTTCTATTAGGAATACCATAGAGGATATAAAGTGAATTTTCAAAATGTTATTCACACTTTCTAATTCTAAGGGGAAAAAGGAGAAATTTACACAGAGCTCTAATAAAAGGATGAAGGTAGTAAGACAACACTGTGGGTTCAGAGGAACTACTGTACAAGTCAGGGAAAAATATCTTTTATTTTAAGATTGATATTGATATGAATCTTAAAGAAGGGGAGAAATTTGTTAGAAGAAGGAGGTCATCAAAGAAACTAGAACAAAGGTAGGTATCAGTAAATAAAGGTGGTATTAAAATTTAGAGAATTAAAATATATGTCTGGCACATAGTGAACTTATAGCAGTCGGAAAATATTCGTGTCCCATTGGAAAATTCTTTAAATGGTAAGTTACACTCATATATTTTTTTGAGGGCATTGGAACTTTGCTCATGGTTTCTAAATTGGTATATAATATGAGTATAATTACATTTAATTAGAATGTGATGACTATAAAACATGGACAAAGTTAGACATAACTATTCTGAGAAGCAAATAGAGATGCCTACATTAATCTTTGAGGGGATCAGAGTTAGGCAGTGTATTTGAGAATAAGATAAATAGCAGATTTAAAAAAACTGTAATGCAGAGGGCTTAACATCTTGTATGAAAACAAGTGAAGGGAGAGGCTTGGGTAAATAAGATATGCTTTTTAAACTTTCATGACCTCGGAAACATAAAATTAAGGTACAGGCGTGATCCTCCTAGTTGAAGATGGAGGCACATAAGGACTAACAAATTTTGAAAGGAGAAGCAACAATGTATGCTACCTGTAGATTTGAAAGATGATAAAAGCATATCTAGGCAAAAGGACTTAAAATCCTTAAAGAGTTTAAATTAGTGTAAGAAATATTTTAGATGCTCTTATATTCTAGAGGAGGGATAGCTCATGAAACAATAGCTCCCACAGTTAACATGGTCTTCCCATCTTACTTATTAATCTAGAAAGTTCTTTGAGGACATACCCAAAGACATAAGCTGATGCTAACGTTTGCCATGTCAACAGTCAACATTAATAATCACAAAGTATAATTGCATGTAGACCAGAGAACAAGAATAACTAAATTAAAGGGCGTGAGGAAGAATAGAATGCAGGTGCTAGACACAAGTTACGAAAGAGAAT